>NW_019719379.1:560503-589617 GCF_002891405.2 Cryptotermes secundus
CTTTAGGATCTGCATTAATTTGGTCCAATTTACATGGACAAATGCCTTCTGCCAGTCTATAAAGCAACCACACAGGTCTTCATCTATCTCCAAAGTTCGTTCTGCTATAATTCTCATCATCACAATTGCATCCCTGGTTCCTTCTCCTCTTCTAAATCCAAACTCATCCTCTCCGAGTATATCTTTCCCTTCAATTCTTCTTTTAAGTATCTTTGCTGTATGTGCAATAAGGCAATCATTGTCACTTCTGTAAAGTCCTTGGGCCACTCCCCAGTTTCATATATAGTGTTTATTAGTTTTGTCAGTGTTTTCAAACCACCTTCTCCCAGTAAGTTAAGGACATCTCCAGGTACATCATCAGCTCCTGTAGCCTTTCCATTCCTCATGTCCTTGATAGCTTTTGCCACCTCACTTTGTAAAATATCCACGATAAGGTGGAGACACCAATGAGGGGTAGTGGTGGTATGTTTCTTCAAAATGCTGGTGAACTTTTGCTGGACTACATGGTATCATATCTCAGAAAACTTTCTTCTTCATAGTTACTGCCATGCAAATCTCAGATACAACATACTTCCCTACATATTTTATACATTTAAATACATCATGAATTTGCTGTTATGGATGTGGCTAACTGGCATTTTAAATATCAAACTTCATATCATACAAGTAAATTCTGTAGGAGGAAGATAATTTTGTCAGAACTAAAAAGAGACCATTAGCACTACCTACATAATTGGAAAAATGATAATAAAAGCTGTATCTGCCAAATCAGACCTTGGAATTTACACATAATAAAGGGTGAAGGAGGAAAAAGCATGGTCAGAGTAATGGAAAAAAATTAAGTGCTGAAGTGGTGAAAGCATTATATGTCACACTGGACTGAAATAAACTTAAATGAAAAAATTACTGTGCAACCATAGTCCTACTGCAAGCACAATGAACTCAACTGTAAAAACACACTTATATAAGGAGTTAACATTACATATTTTGAAAGACATGACTTCCTTTTCAAGTTAAGAAATGTAAAATTGAATCCCTATGAATGTGAAATTTCCATACCTTTCATTTACAATTCAAATAGTATGCTGCATGCTACTAAAAAGGGTTGACATCGATTTCACAGAAATAACAAATTATGCTTATCAAAAGTGCCCTTTCTTGCATATATCTCTTATGTTAATAATTCCATATATTTAACATTAAGGAACCAACACCCTGTGGTAGTGTTTCATAAACTCTAAATTTTATAATACTTGTATTCATAATAAACGTTCTAAAATAACTGTTTCGTCTGAAATGTAATGTAATGGTAGTGAACACTCAGATGTATTGGGACCAAATATTAAGAGCTGTATGTGATTATTGTTGTAACCAAGTTATACTGTACACATATTCCGATATGCATCAATATGGAAATTGTCTAATTAGGTTGCCTAACTGGCTGTTTCAGAACATAATGTGGATGCAAGTTTATGTTAACTAATTTTATGAATCAATGAAGTTTCAGAAACAATTAGTTTATGTTTTAAGCACTACAGTCCACCATGCACAATTCTCTCATGCATGGATTTATTTAGACAATAGGTGCTAATACTACTTGTGACAGAGAACAATGATTAATTGTAACTTAAACATAATATTGACCTTTACAATGTACAAATATGTAATTAAGAAACTGTTACTGTACTTAAATTCCTACCCTTTCCCTATCAAAATATTCACATGAGTACATGAAACAAAGTTTTCATCATTTTTTTTTCTTTTAACTGATGGTACTCCTCAAATATTGACTTTTATTAATTTATGAACAGTATTTTGAAACAACTAGAATCCAAGGAACAGATTCAGAAACAATCAACATAGTGCAGAAACCAAAAATTATCATCTTGCCATGGCAGTTTTCTTGATCCAGAAGTTTGGCACTTGCATGTTAACCATTTTTTGGAATTCATACAACACGTTATTCAAGTACATCACATATTCATTATTCCCCTAAGAACAGAGCCACACAGAGTTTAAGTCATGCAACATTTAACTTTACATTGGAAATCCACAGGTCCTGAGGTACTGAAGCAACGGAAATGGAAATATTGTACAAGGTACATCTGACAATAACTGGACTGATCCTGGACACACACTTTCACAAAGTTATAAACTTCTGGTGAGCATGGTTGCCTTCAAAGAACTTGCCTTCCAACTTCATACACAGCTTCAAATGTCTCTGGCATGCCTGGAAACACTACTGGAAATATTTTTCTGCAACCCCTTTTAGTACTCTCATTCGATTGTTCAGAATATTTTGGGGCAATTCAAACTGAGACCCTTTCAAAGAGACTGTTTTAGAAACATGAAAAAGTAACATAACTCCAAATAAAGCAGATTCAGTTGTTGTTCCAACACCGATATATGCCAGGAGTTTTTCTTCAATTTGATTAAAATTTTAAAACTTTTATAACAATACCTACTTCCAACAAAAAAAAAACACTGCACATAAACTTCCAACAACTCTTGTCACAGATTTAATTTATGATGTTCAAAAGTGAAAAATAGAATACCACTACAGACAGTATAGTAAGCAACAAAATTTTGTAGATGAAAAGCAGAGGATTTCAAGACTGGTTCCTGATAAGAAACAAGGAAATTATGACACAACACTTGTATGTACCTTCAACAACAGTGCAAATTTTGTGCTGGAGGCAACTCTAGTACTACTTGAAATAGAATCCCGAGCGTGTGCATAAGAAGATATCTATGAAAAGGACATTTTAAAGGTATTTTTTAATAAAATTTCAAATAACATGGTACAAATGCAATATATACATATACTACCATAGTCAATAAGGTCATGGACTGGCCACAAAGCATCATTGCAGTGCACTACAGCAGATAAGTTGAGGCACAATAAAATGCCCTGTCAGTTTATCTCTCGTCACAGTAAGAGGCAGTTATTTGCAAACAGTATAAGCAGAACTACTGCCTCTATTGTGAACTACAGTTAAATGCAAGTGGCAGAAATCGAAAATGTGGCTGTTTGAACAATGGGCAAACATCAAGTTCTGTCAAAAACTAGGTAAATCCCCTAGCGAAACGTTTGGCGTATGAAGAATTGGCTGTTGCTAGACGACAACACCCCTGCACATCGTTCTGTTCTTGTCAAAAAGGAACTGGCAAGGCAACAGGTCATTGTTTTGCCACACCCTCCATACTCACCTGATCTCGCACCATGCGATTCCTTTTTCTTTCACCGTTTGAAAGCAAAGCTACGTGGGCATAGATTTCAATCATCCAAGGTCATCAATACCACAAGAGACGCCATACGGCATTTTCCTGCCAATATGTTCAGCAATGTTTTTGGAAGCTATATCAATGTTGGAAGATTTGCATAGTGGCCAATGGCAACTATTTTGAGGGTTGATGTGGATCTGTGCAAGCGTATGTGAATACCTTGTAATATGATGTGATAAAACCAGAGTCCACGAACTTAATGACTGTATCATGTATATTGTTATCATGATCTTATGATGATAATGGGCGAATCACCATAGTTTGACAGCTGGAAAACAGAAAATATCTACAGATTTTATATTTTAAAAAGTACAAATGTGACAAATGTGTAAACCTTAGAAACGATTTTTAAAAAGAAACATGAATTGGAATTAACTGGATTCAGTCTCATCAAACGTATTTCTTGCAAAATGTGAGGAACCATTTATAAGAAATACTTGTTTCCAGAAATGAGGCACACGCCTGGACAAATTGTTACTACATCAGTATAATGTTTGTAGTCTGGTATCTTTTGGTTTCTCAAGCAGGAGATATAGACACATTTCAAAGCCAATATGTTCATGGAAACATAACAATAAGTGATACAAAGTAACTGAAAAATAGTGGGGTTTCATAAAAGTCAAAACATTCCTGGAATTTTACTTTATATAACAAAAACACAGAACAAAGAGCAATATACTAATGAAATGCAGGGCTGGGAACCAAGGGAGCTAAGAGAGTTCCTCAAAAAGAGCACACACTCCAGCATTCAATCAGCAGAATGATCACAATCATAGTCAATCAGTTTTACAATTTATTGAAAATGTTTCATAACACTGACAAATAAAAACATTATGGCTTCTAAAAATCACAGAATGACCTTAAAATACTTTCAATTAAGTGACTATTCTACATATCCCATAAAATGATGTCAGTCTTCTTGCATTACAATGTCTAACACTACTATTTACATTGCCATTTAAACTTCAAATAAATAGACTCCCTCACAATGAGGCAATACTGTACATTCTACCACAACTCTGGCTAAGTCTTTCTGTAAATACAAATAGAGAAAGCTATTTTCAAAATAAATATCATACACCAGGGAGCAAGAGAGGACATCTAATCTGAGCTGAAACAGCATCATTATACGTAGGTCATACCGAAAGTCATGAGCAACTTTCTTTTTGCATGCAACCTGGGAACAGCAGATGAAAGAGAGTATGGTGGTAGGTGGAACCAGCTGTTGTGTTAACCTTGAGTGTCTTGTGATGTCAGTAACTTGTATCACGTAACCAGTATCACTTCTAACAAAATGGCCGACAACCATATGTCGTTTCGCCAGCATGATGTCATCAAATTTCTTGTGAAAGAGGAAATCCCTGCTGCAGAAATTCACCAGACTTCAGTGTGCTTATGGAAGTGTGTGCATGGGTGCGAGCAGTGTTTGAAGATGGGTGAAACATTTTAAAGATGGGAACACCAGCATTGAAGATGAGCCTCGGAGTGGTCGTCCTTGAACAGCCTCAATTGAACGCAACAAGGAAAGAGTGGATGAGATCATTCAAGATGACAGGTGTGTGATTGTGGACACAATAGCCCGAAAACTTGGAATAGGGCACTGTACAGTACATGAGATGATTGAAAGTTTGGGCTATAGGAAAGTTTGTGCTCATTGGGTCCCGCGGTTATTGACCGAAGACCACAAAGGTCAGCGAAAAGCCATCACCTCAGAACTGCTGCAGAGATATTGACACGGATGTGATGATTTTTTGCTCTGTATTGTGACAGGTGACAAAAGCTGGTTTCACCATTTGGAGCCTGAAACGAAACGGCAGAGTATGGAATGGCACCATTTGCATTCTCCATCAAAAGAGAAGGCAAAGAGAGTGCCATCAGCTGTGAAGGTGATGGGCACAGTCTTCTGGGATGCAGAGGGGTTTATTCTGGCTGAATTCCTGGAACCTGGGCAAACCATCAGTGCTGCTCGTTATGTCCAGATGCTGCACAAGTTCCATTGTGAATTGCGTGATAAACTTCCAGGACGAAACATAATCATCCTTCATGACAACGCTTGCCCCCACGCCGCTCGCCTCACATTGGAAGCAATTGCAAAGATGGGGTGGGAAGTTCTTCCACACCCTTCCTATAGCCCTGATCTGGCACCCTCCGACTACCATCTTCTCAGATTTGTGAAGGATCAGCTGCGTGGACAATGTTTTGAGACAAGGGAGGCAATTCAGAAAGCAGTGCGTCAGTGTCTTCAGATGGCTGGAACGGAATTTTACAGAAGGGGAATTTTCAAACTCCCAGAACGCTGGGAGAAATGTGTACAAAGAAGTGGCGATTATGTGGAAAAATAAAGAAAGGTCTGTAGATTGAGGTGGTATATTTGGTTTGTCAATAATAAAGCATGTTATTTTACAAAAAAACTGTTGCTCATGACTTTCAGTACGACCCTCGTATAACCCAAATTAAGACTAAAAGACAAAGAACCAATCAAGGTATATAAAATCTGAGACGAACTTTGCATGAGATCATAGTGGCAGAGTGGACTGTATTCTCCATAACTGGTTCACTGAAAATGTACCTGTGGAATGCCCCCTTTAGATGACAAACATTAAGTTACAGGACAATCATGAAATTAGTGTCTTTAACAGTGAATTGATGGCCACATAGATGTACAGCATGGTACCCAGAACAGAGATATAATCCTACCTACTTGAAAGCCTCACTGATATGGTAACACCCTACTTTGCAGCCTTCAAACATCATAAATAAGTGTTTCAATGTCAAGTGTATGCTTTTGGCTTGGTTTCAACTCTCATTGCTCTTAGGTTAATGACTATTCATATTTCAAAAATATCTTTTACAATGACACTAATGAAACCTTCCTAACTGATTATTATACTTGTACACTAACTACAAACTTGCTTACACAGAATGTTATAAAATCAACATCCAGTGTCAAACATAATTTGATGCAACAACTCACATGAAGTATGAATATGACCATAAATAGCAAAAATGGATGCTGCATAACAACTGCTTAAAGATGAAAATATCTTGCTAATGTAATGAACTGGATTACTTTACAAGTTCACTTCCTTGTAGCCCATAATTTATTTCAAAAATTCCCTCTCATTCAATTATGACTGCACCCCAGAATCAAAATCAACATTTTATTGCTCCCCAGGAAATTAAAAAGATGTGTAAAGTGCGGTGCCACTAAATTATAAGATTATCCTAGCATTACTCGCGTAAGTTGTGAGGTTTTCACACCAATGACTGTTAAGACTGTGGTCCATTCAGTTGTTATACCATATAGTTTTGTGGGCAGATACCAACATTTCAGAGGAACATACTGCCTCTATTTTTTCTTATTGGCTTATCCCCCACCTTGGGTTTCATAACCACCCTTCCTGTGACTTGCCTATGTAACAAAGCCTATTCCTGAACCTGCATACTTCAACTCTGAAGGTGGACACAGGACATTCTTTCAAAACATCACTATCCGCTCACAAAGCTGCATGGTGTCACAACCCAGACAACCACAATCTTAGCTACTCACTCATGACTTGTAACATCTTGATGCATGTAAGCTGTCTTAATATGAATCTGCTACTAAAAATACATTCCTGTGGAAGTAATTCAAATCTTTCTACACTGTAAACATTTTTGAAGCAAAAATATTGTTCAGGTGATTTGTGGGACTTTAGTACCACACTATCAAAACTAAATTCCTAACCTCTGACAGAGACCTCACCAAATGCTGCTATACTGAATAATTCAGTTACTTCTTGGTACCAATAATTTTAAATGCTTTACAAAGAGAAAGTTTGTTTTGTGGTATTCCTCAGTACCTCCAGGTAAATACTGTAGTAGCACCTTGAAGCAGGCCATCACTTCCACATGCCTCATAATTCAACATTCACAAATATAATCCTACAACATCCAATTTGGCACTATATGTGTATAATAACCCTGCCAGTAGCTACAGCATCATAAAATGACTGAGTAAGAAACTAAACTAACCTTTAAAATTAAGACCGCCCCTTGCTCAAGCGATTAGCTGCTGGCTTCCCACTGTGGAGGCCCAGGTTCGATCAAGTAGGATTTATGGTGGACAAAGTGGCGCTGGGGCAGGTTTTCTCCGAGTACTTCGGTTTCCCCTGCCAATCTTCATTCCACCAATTGCTCCAAAATCACCCTCACCTATCATCTGGGGCTGGTACAATAGGCCAGAAGTGGCTGAAGTACAAGGGACTTAGTCCCACCCCACAAGCAATGAAAAAAAAAAAAACTTTAAAATTATGCTTCACCTATGAAATGTGAATGTTTCTTACTCAGATTTTAGTAATTATAAATACTGGAACAATTTGCACCATAGGACATCCAT
Source organism: Cryptotermes secundus (assembly GCF_002891405.2). Classification (NCBI taxonomy): domain Eukaryota; kingdom Metazoa; phylum Arthropoda; class Insecta; order Blattodea; family Kalotermitidae; genus Cryptotermes; species Cryptotermes secundus. The sequence goes on from NW_019719379.1 coordinate 568,167, forward strand.
GTCACCCTGTTGCAATGTGGAATGAAGAGAAAATTTACGGTCACTCAATGTGAGCAAATATGAATATCACGTTACACAAGTAATATAAAGAAAATGCAGCAGTCACTGTGCAGATATTCTGTCAGTGACTGCTACTTGAGAAGAACTGAAATCACGTGTGTGAGATTTGAGGTTTTCAGTCAGTGAGTATGAAATGAGAGTTTTCTAGTAGGACAATAAACTACAAATATTCTGTGCGCAGCACATTATTATAAAGGCCTTCTACTGAAGGATAATTCAGCTTGTTATATCCATATACAAGTCACAAGCAGCCTCTTAATCAGCATATGATTTGTTGCATGAAAAACGCATACTGGAAGCATTTAGACCATTATTATTTGCATGAAAAAGGAAGGGCACGCCCCATGACTGAGATCAGGAAACAGAATACTGTTGATGCAATGAGAAGTTGTGAAGCAGCCTGCAAATCCATCTGAAATACAGTTATCTGTAACTGTTTTAACAAACAGGTCTTTGCCATACGTAATTCTGTCAATGTGAGGCTGAAACTGAATGCAGAGAGCTACAAGAGCAAGTGCACTGCCCAAGTGAAATTCTGTGTCATCAATTCATTAACAAAAGAAAAATCTGGCCAATCAACAGATGAAAATGTTAAAAAGTAAGTTTCTTTAAATCCATCATGGAATTAAACCCTTACATCCTGATTAGTACTGAATTCCAGAAAATGTACAGATGTGGATGACAGGGATGTAAAACCTATGGATATAATGTAGGTTTGTTTCTAAGATACAAGCAGAGGAAAAATGCCTCATATTTTCATAAATATTGGAATAACATGATCAGTGTTATTAACTTATGACACTTGTGCATCAATGTTCAAGCCAAGATTGTGACATTAATTTACAAAAATTCAAGTCATCTTTTTGTAATAAAAAATACAGCTGCAACTACTTCAAAAGTGGTGTATATTACCAGTCAAGTACAATACACACATAACTTGTGTATCTACTTTCATGCTCAGTAGGCATGTCCATAATGAAAATCACACAATTTGAATTTAATTCAGTTTATGTAATAGAGGGATTCAATCTCAATAAATTAAACAAGGTTCTGGGTGAAGAGCAGTACTGTGTTGAAATCTCAAATAGATTTGCACCATTGGAAAACTTAGCATAAGACATGGTTAGACAAAGGATGCTCAAAATTATTAGATCAAAGGAAAAAAGACAAACTGCAGTGGCTACAGGATCCAAGTGAAATAAATGGGGATAATCTGAAAGACAAAATTGATGAGCTTGCAATGAACAGTATGAACAAGAATATCAGAGATCTGTACAGAGAAATAAATGACTTTAAAACAGGTTAAAAATCTAGAACGTAGTGAAGGACGAGAATGGTGATCTGCTTGCACATTCCCACAACATTTTGAATAGGTGGAAGAACTACTACTTTCAGTTACTGAATGCACATAGGGTCAGTGATGTTAGGCAGATAGAAATACATACACCTGAGCCGTTACTACCTGATCGTAACCATTTTGAGGTTGAGATTGCTACTGCAAAGTTGAAAAGGTATAAACTGCCAGGTAGTGATCAAATTCCAGCAGAAGGTGAAACATTATGGTCTGAGATCCATAAGCAAATTAATTATCTTTAGAATAAGGAAAAATTGCCCGATCAGTGGAAGGAGTCTATTATTGTATCAATTCACAAGAAGGGTTATAAAACTGACTGTATAATTATCATGGGATATCATTGCTATCAACTTCATATAAAATTGAATCCAATATCTTTCTCTCAAGGTTAAGTCCATATATAGATGAAATTATTTGGGATCATCAGTGTGGGTTTCAATTTAACAGTTTTTTTGACAGTGTGTACTAGAGGAAAAAACTGAGTATGATGAGACAGTATCTCAGCTATTCATAGAGTTAAAAAAAGCCTATGATTCAGTTAGAAGGGAAGTATTGTACAGTATTCTCATTGAGTCTGGGATGCCTAAAAAACTAGTTATGCTGATTAAAATGTGTTCAAACAAGATGTATGGAAAGTCCATATAGGTAAACAGTTGTCTGATAATATTCCTACACAGAATGGTCTAAAACAAGGAAACACTTCATCGCCACTGCTTTTAAATTTTGTTTTAGAATATGCAATTAGGAAGGTTCGACTGTAGGTGAAAGCCAGAAGGAAATAGACCACGAGGAAGACCCAGACATAGGTAGAAGGATACTGTTAAAATGAATTTTAAAGACAGATAAGGTGAGGTGGTATGGACTGGATTGATCTGGCTCAAGATAGGGACCAGTAGAGGGCCCTTGTGAACACACTAATGAATATTCAGGTTCTATAAAATGCTGGGAAGTTCCTGAGTAGCTGCACAATTGTTAGTTTCTCAAAAAGGGCTCAGCTCCATGAAGTTAGTTATGTATTCCAATCCAAAGCAGTGTGAATTAACAACGTTTTCCTGTATACAGTGTCTGAGAAAAATGAAATAAAATTCTATAAGCTCCCATGTATATGTGAATATTCCATGAAGATTCAAAAGAAATGCCAAGTTGAAGCTCTTTACAACCATAACCTGAGTATCTGCTGGTGGCCTAGGTGTGCTTCAGCTAGAACACCTGTGGAGAAGTGAGGTATGACCACACTTTAAATCCATAACTTGGATTCTACATAAATTCAGGCATTTATATGGCCCACGTTCTAACATAATACAATAATGAAGTAGACTGTGTCTACAGAAAAGCAGAAGACTGCCACTGAAGAAGCAGCTAGAAGATCAGAAGCTGAATGCATTCAAGAATGGTTTTAAATGATAAAACACTCTGAAATTAGAAGACAAACCATTCATGATAATGTTCAAGAACAACAAGCTGCAACAAAGTATCAAACTTCAAGATTATTGTGTACTATACATTTCTCTAATGTCACAGAGCAACAAAATGATGGAAGTGGCTGATTGCATTTCTTGAAGATCCTATTTTTCATATTAATGGTCATATGAGAAGGCATTTGTGAGTTTGAGCTTTGAAGAAATCCATGATCTAGAAAGAGATGTGGTGATGTTTGATCATTTCTTTTGGTGAGTTACTAGTATGTCATATTGAAATAGCTATTACATCTAGGGTAGAGGACATACAACTGCCAAAATAGTAGTATGGGTTTAATCTGTTTGATATAATGACAGCAGTCTATAACAAGTATCTGAACTGACACTATATTGATCAATAATTTGGTGACCCAATTGTTCCTCAGTGTGCCACAATTTATAACCTTAGAGAACATTATATCAATTTACTGTGAATTTCTGAATAGTATTTCCTATCTTCATGGTTGTGAGAAGAGCAAATTGCTTGGCCTCCAACAATACTGGATTTGATAATGGTAAAGGAATGCAAGCACTAAAATGATGGTCAAAGAAAGGTTCAAAAGAATGACTGTCATATAGTGAACTGAAACAATATTACACCCCTCTTACATATTTCCTTCTCATGCATTCTCTCCTTAAATATAATTATTAGAACTGAACTGTAATGTTTTATATCAATGGCTCCTCCTTTTTTAGACAAAATACATAACTTCAGACATCCCCCCAAAAGTCTGGAACATGTCAAACACAGTGCACATTTAAACATAACAAATACCACATATTGTACATTTAAACACAAAAGGCAAAACAAGTGGATATATGTAATACTGTTTTTGAAAAAAATATATGTATATCAAAATTCTTACCTTTGGCATACCACTGTTTACATAAGGGAGGAAAAAATCCCAAAATATATCCCTTCATAAATATGTCCTGCAAGCATCTCTATGTCAGTTGCTACTACAGTGAATTGTTATTCTGTTCTGAAAAAAACAGGCTAGTTATCCTAAATCAGGCTTTCAGCTAAATAATCAACCAACAGGAATTTGCTTATATAATAATAACTAATAATAAACATATAATTTGAAACCTTAAGCTTAAATAATTGTTCATGTACCAAAGACATGTTAAGACAGGCAGAACTGCAATAAACTATACATGAAATGTATTTCACTAGGACAGCAATTTCAGCACTGCTATTATTTTTAGCTAAAATGTCAATTTTTTGTTCAAAAAGTAATGGCATTAGCACCAAAATTAACAATGAAAGAAAAAGAACTGGATAAAGAATTCTTTGAATAATCAAGTCGTTACAATATTGCTTTAAATTTGAAATTTACTAAATACATATTTACATATATAACAACCTTTCATGATCTGAACAAAGTATTTTAAATGCCATAATTATTAAATACACTACATGTACATCTGAAGAACTGTTTTCTTCATGTTACAGTGTTCAAAACTGTATACAATTTAGTAATAAAAATATTCAGCTAATAGCCTATAACACAGTAGGTGAACAATTCAAAACTAATTATAGCTGTAAATTAATCCTGCAGAATACAATACCTGCATGTGTTAGCTTGTACAGTATACTGTTTCTCACATTACTATTAAAAACTGATTGGTTGGAAACTAATATGTGAGCACCAGAGATCAAAGAATATGAAGCTATAAAAAAATCCCTATTTTTCTATGTACCATATGTACAAATAGCACTTGAACATAGTTTTCAAAAAGAATTTATATATCTTCCAACCACTACTACATATATGCAGCCTTAAATTGTTCAATGGCAAGTACTAGTTAAGGTTTCATCACTATTTTCAACAGCTTCACTCAGCCATATACAATGACCTCTTCAAGTAGATGGCCAACCAAGACCCACTCCTTCAGAGCCTTTATGATCTTCAGCTTCCAAGATAGGAATTTAAACAGCCTGGGAATAAAGAATGTTACATCTATCAATTTGTTGTTCATCTTTCAGCCTAACAGTGATTCAATCTTATCCATCCACCAAAACATAGCAAAATACTGTTACAATAAAATTTAGCAGACTTTCTTCTTCTTCAAAATTTAAATTATCCAAAATGAAAATGTGTACATGGTAAAAAAAAATTAAGCTATCCCTGTAACAGGCTGTGAAGGCCCATAGGATCGTGAGACTTTGAGGGTCCCACATTATCTAGACAATTGGCTCAATGAGATGGTGGTAAGGTTGTCAGTCTTACAGGCCGGCCGCGCTTTACTCCCCAGGAAAATTATTTTATTAATTCCTGGTACTCATTTCTGTTAGAGGCTGAGTCGACCCCAGGGCCATAGGGCCGGAAGGATTACGTAAATTGAAAAAAATCTAATGACCTCATTGGGACTTGAACCCGCGACCTTCCAGCTTGTAGCATAGTGCCTCAACCAACTATGCTACCGCATGCCCCCTGTGTACATGGTACACCACTTAATAACTCTTGTGTTATGTACATGAAACCAATTCCCTTTTTTCTGTAAATGTGAGAAGCCATCTTACATGAGCAACGTAACCAAAAGTCAAAGTGAAACTTCTGAACCAAGCTGATTCACTAACTTTGGTACCTACAATTGACTTTCCTGTTCATCAGTATTGTTTCAGTCCTTCCATTTTCTTTTTAGAACATCCACATGTCATCTGTGCATTATACCAAACAAATGCTTCTGCAGGTATATAGGAAATAGAACAATGATTCCCAACCCAAACACATGGTAACCTGAAGCAAGGTACATCAAATGACCTCTCATATATGCATGATTTTTTACATACAACATTTAATGACACTGACTTTCACTGTTAAGATTACACAGTGTTGATGACAGGATGATTAATGAAAGTACAGCAGTTGTTGGAATTAGAACTGGCAAGGGAAACTGCAGTGCTTCAAAGACCCTCCACCAGTGTCATTTTATCCACCATAAACCTCACATGACTTGACGTGAGAAGGAACCTGCGGCACCAAAGTGGGAAGCTGGTGAATAATCACCTGAGCTATGGCACACTCAAGTATGCTATTGTGGCCCACCACTGCCACTACAGAGACCCTCCACTTTTGTGTTTTGGAAGAAATGTTTTTGTTTCAGTAATGTTTCAATGTAAAGGCATACTCCAGAGTTACATCACCTTAGGTTCCAGACTGATGTCATAACTAGAAGATGTCCACAAGCTGAAGCAATGACTTACTTCTTACTAGGGCTAGGAGATGTAAAATGAAGAAACAAAACTTTATTGAAAGAAGTTTGAAGCAGAAGGCACATTTTCTACATCATAAGTCAAATAATCATGGACTAAATGCTTTCTTGCTGGAGATTTGGATGGACTTCTTGAAACAGCAAGAGGAGTAGGGCACTGAGTTGATGTTGATGCTAAAGATGGACTTTCAGTGGATTCTGATGTTGTTTGACCTTTTCAGAAGTAGCTGTCTAAGGTCATTTAAGAGCTAGACAGTCTTTTCTTTTCTCTGTAGATTTGTGTAAAAGGCATAATCCGTTATATGGTTAACATTGACTTTCGAACTTCTTACAAAATTCAGACCATGCTTTTCCAAAAGAACCATGCCAGCTTCAAAATTGTGAAAAAGTTCAGAGACAGAGACTCCGGAGACAGGGACTAGCTCTATTGATTGGGCCTAACCGAGTAGGTTTTACCAGAAGACAGAGACAGAATCCAGTCTTCGAAACAATGTGTTTTGAAAAATGAACAGGATGGGTTTTAGATAAAAGACAAGATGATAGATAATGTCTAAAAACATAATATTTGTGCAACTTCAAAGCTTGTTTACAATGTCAGTTTTCCTTTTACTGCATGAATTTTCCAGTAACTAACAGTGCTCATACTGAAAAGTTTTATCTTCTGGAATGTGAGGCTGTGTAATCTGGTAGAATTTTACCAGTGTTTTGGAGGAACATACTGCCCCCTTCTGCAGGGCCAAAGAGTAAGTCAAGCAACCAACAAGCTGCAAGGTAGTCTTCATAGTCACTGCTAAGAGAACATCAAATCCAGCAAAGAATTCACATCATAAAGTTGTCAGACACTTTCCTCAGATACCAATGAATATCCATGGTTGATATTACTTCTGCAGTAAGAAACTTCATTAACTGCTCTCAGTTCTATTTAAATCAGCATTTTTGAAAATGTGGCGTGATTAATGTGTCTCGTTACAGCAACAATAAACTTAAAAAAGTACAAGACTCAAAACTTTCATTTGGTGTGGTACAGACTGTATGTCATTTTTAGTTATAAGGCAAATATTTAAAGGCATCAGTACCAACTTAACTGCTGCAATGGAGACATCATACATTAATCAAAAAGCACAGAGCCTTATGTCACCTGAACTGGATATTCCAAATCTGACTTCATATACAGAGTGATTCAGAAAGATGGACACAAATTCAATTGGCTATATTTCCTGAATTATATGTTGCATCTGAATTCTGTAAAGTACATTTGAAAGAGGATATTGTAAAGTTTCTAATACTACCGCTAGAGCACTTCAGCACCGCGTTAGTTGTAAGCGAGATGGCTAATATGCAACACAAGATTTTTTGCATTCGTGAGTTCAGTAAAAGTGAGTCTGCGACTGCGGTGCAGCGTGCATTTCGTCCTAAGTTTAACATCCAGCCCCCAACGAGGAAGAGCATTTATCGTTGGAATAAACAATTTGATGAAACTGGCTCTCTGTGTAAGGGTAAAAGCCCGGGCCGATCGCGTGCATCGGAGGAGAATGTGGGGCGCATTCGAGTGAGCTCTGAGCGTAGCCCAATGAAGTCAACCCGTAGTGCTAGTAGAGAACTTGACTATCGCAAACAACTGTCTGGCATGTATTCAGGCGTCGGTTAGTGTACAAACCATACCCCCTACAACTGGTACAGGCTCTTCGCGCAAACGATAAGGTAAAGCGTGTAGAATTTTGTGACCGTATGCTCAGAAACATGGAAGATGAATTGTTTCTGCCTCGTGTAATTTTTAGCGATGAAGCTACGTTTCACCTAAGTGGGAAAGTCAACGGGTACAAAGTTCGCATATGGGGGCTACAAAATCCCCGTGTAACACTCGAACATGTGAGGGACAGCCCGAAAGTTAATGTGTTCTGTGCAGTATCGTTAACAAAGTTTTATAGACCTTTCTTTTTTGATGAAAACACGGTTACTGGAGTAACGTATCTTAGAATGCTGCAAAACTGGCTTGTTCCTCAAATGAATGAAGATTCAGGAGATTAGATTTTCCAGCAGGACGGAGCTCCACCCCATTGGCACCTGAATGTTCGTTTCCTGAATGAATCTCTACCTCAACGATGGATAGGTCGCATGGGGAATGAAGACCTGGCACTTCAGTTCTGGCCACCGAGGTCTCCCGATCTCACACCCTCCGACTTTTTCCTGTGGCGATCCGTGAAAAATGCAGTTTACGTACCACTTCTTCCCACAAATTTGAATGGCCTAAGAAACCGTATCACAGCTGCGGTGAACTCAGTGACGCAAGATATTTGTCATCGAGTGTGGGATGAATTCAGCTACCGTCTAGATGTTATCCGTGCAGCTGGAGGGGGCACATTGAACATCTATAAACTTCCATGTATGTATAATCAAATGTAATTTACACAATTCAAATGGAACATATAATTCAGGAAATATAGCCAATTGAAATTGTGTCCATCTTTCTGAATCACCCTGTATTTGTTAACTTGATATACCTCAATGATGCTTATTCACAGCTGATGCACACAGGAAAAATTAAATTTTATTTCTTCTCCATAATTTTAAATAATGCAATGCCACATATTTAATCATGTATAGGATACTTAAAATAGATGGCAACTTCACTACTTCATCAAATTTCTTTATTTATATTTTGGTTCCTGTTCCATTTCACTATTCATGCATTGTAATACCTATATCCTGAATAAATATTACACAGAAATTTATATACATAATTAACATGGTTTTGTTTAACAATGTTTTCAACAACCCAGATTATTTAGTATCAGATGATGGGATAATTGGTGACTAATGAAGTGCAAAGGATGAGGAAGAAGCTGTGGCTTCATACTATCCTGGCACTGGCCTGAAGAGACTGAGGGAATTCCAAAACTTCAATCCCAGTATTCAGTTTCTCCAACAAAATTTGAATGCAGGATCTCCTATCATAAACCAGAGACGCTAACCATTTTACTCTTATGTTCTATGTGTGTGTGAATACTAAGAGCTCCACTTCAAGTACTCACAATCTAATCATAACATTAGAAAAATATAAAACACAGGCTTCAAGAGGATATAAGCATTCTTCATGAAAATAAAAACAGCTGATGACAGATAATCTATGGCTGGAAGATCCACCTACTGGCAGAATTAAAGCAGCAAATTTTCGTACAAATTCCTGTCAGTTGGATGGATATTCATTATTTGCACTTTGTGCAAACAGCAACTATAATTTTAGCCTGCTTAACACAAGCTGCTCACCTTTCTCTGTGCTGTTATGATTCCAGCATGCTGGCAGTCTCTACCATACAACTACAGCCACAGCCAGTTGGACACAGTGTCTCTGACTCAAACCATGACATCATGTGTTCTGAATGTCCTCCATGACCACATACCACACAGAAGTTTGACAACCCTGTGGGGTATAAAATTTTGTTCAGATGAATTACTTCTGCAACAAAAGTGAATGCTACTTTGCTATTCAGACAAGTAAAACTGCAAAGTATTACAGGTACAGATAATAAACATGTTTATATACTGCGCACAGCCCTACATAAGCCCACAGGAGATCAAGATAATTAGTGTTCCCTGAACATTATGATAATATACTGGTCTTCCTGTCTTTATTTTATAACCAGTTTAAGACAGCAAACTCTTGTTTTCAATCAAGTCACTGGTATAAGGCCTGAGTTGGCAATCATCAGCTGTGCGCAAGAAACAACAGTGAGGCTCCTAGCACATCCTCTCCTGTGGTCAGCCCAACATTCTCTTGCACTCTTATACAAATGTGATAGTGGTTTATTAATCTTATTCTGAGAGGCAGGTATATCATACTGGCTATATCTGCATATCCCATCCCACTCATTGCACGCTTTACATCATGCAACCCAACAAACTGACAAATCTAAAGCCAAAAATACCCACTAATGTCATATGTTATCCTATTCTCTCTCTCTCTGCATTGTCTGGAAAATCTTTACAGATCTACAAACTATCCCCCAGCCAACCGAAGTACTTCTCAGACATTTACAGTTTCAAATTATCCACACTTAACCACTCACTTGAACTTATTAACCTAAGATATTTATGTTTAAGAGAAAAAAAAAGGAGGCTTATGAGATCACCTTGTTGCCTGTATCTATATGTGTTTCCATATAACAAGTTCGAATAGTGGAGCCAGAAGAAACAACTATTCCTAGGCAATGGCTCTGTAAACACATTCCCATGGCAATGAATGAACAAGCAACAATAGAATAACTGTTGGATGCAGTGTTTTCTATGCGGTCTGTGTTGTATCAAATACTCCATATGAAGTGAAAGGAAAGTAGATTAGTTTCCCCGAACTTCCTGTTATTACTACTCAAAACTCATAACTGTGGCCATTGCCGCATTCATGATGGAAAACAACTGGACAAAGTTATGCTGGCTGGCAGGAATCACAGCATTTTACTTGCCCACCTACCTCTTACCCCCCCAAGACATATTGACCCCTCAAATACATTGAGACATACCAGTCCATAGTAGTGTCTGAAATTAAAAATGAATCAAATTCATAAATACCTGTAAGTAACAGACACTTCAAATTTACTTCAATTCTGAACTATCCCATATTAAATTAATATTCTTGTTCTTACATTTTCTTTCATTTGTAAGAAATCTACTATTCTAAAATGATTGCAGAAAACCATAAAAAAGAATCAACAAGACAGCCACCTCCTTCTTGCAATATGAACTAAACACAGTAATTCATGAACACAGGCACACAGTCTCACCTCTAACAGACAGATTGCAAATGGAGCACTGTAAAACAAGTCTCTTGCAGGACAAACAGCTAGCACCTCTGACTTGATTGCCACAATACTGACACTCTGAATAAAACTCCACACCTTTATGTATTTCTGGAGGTGTTGACATGTACTTCAATACCTGTAATGTTAAATTCCATTACTGTTGGTACTGATGAAGTTCATACAAGGTCCTATACAAAATCACCAAGTCAGTAAGAGGCCCATACCTGTGCCCGAGCATCCAAAAGATTCCATCTATGCAGAATTTCTGAATATGCTTTCTTGTATGTGTCATACAAATTTGAATTCTTTTCTTCAAGTATCCTAAAATGAAGAGTTTAATTACAAAAAGAACCTAACCTGAAAAAGTTTCACAAAAATGTTACCATCAAAATGTTCACATACCACTCCATTATATCTCAATATGTGTATTTCTTGGACTTACTTCACACTTTTCTCACTGTCTGTATCATTAATTTCTGTATGCTCAATAATTGTTGATGTAAATTTGAAATCATCCAATGAATCAGACCATGAATTTGAGCGATTCTGTTTGAGCATGGGGTAGTTCCAGCCCTCCAGACTTGTATCAACTTGATGGATTGTATGGTATGGCGAGCCTCCAGGCTGGAACAAATCATTCCCATATGAATCATGTTCAGTTATTCTACGTTAAAATATCAAGAACACAAATGCAAACAAACAATGCAACAGAGGTTCAGTGCAAGTTACACTGTAACCTGGACACTTAAAAAGTGCACAGTTATGCATTTCTTTATAATATTTTATTTTATCATACTCTGACATTAACAACACAATACATGTATTACACATACTAATACAGTAAAACCTTCTAAAGTATGCGTTTAAAAATTTCCTTATACAGTAAAACCTTGTCCAATGCATCAGTCAAACACAAACTGGCTTATACGTACAAAGAACAATGTGAACAATTATTTGTTGAAAGTGGAAAATTGGAGTACATGCAGTCTGCCCACCATGCTCTAGTACTGTGCACATCCAACACATGCTCTAGTATTCTCTCCTGATCTTTCCAACATTCCCCCTTTGCCCCTTGTCTCAGGGTAACTTACATTCTTATTGCATTAAATTAAGGGAAGCTGTGTTTTTTTGTTTTTGTTTTTTGTTTTTATTATTCTGATTAGTTCTGTCATTCTTTGCTCTGTTTTGCATTTCCTGTGCACTTATACAGCAGTACAAAACATAAAGCACCTATAGAAGTGAAGATAAGTCATAAGGTTACAACATAGCCAAATAAAACAAGATTCTGTATATGTTGCATGGTGGCATAAGTGTACAGCCACTCAGCCATGAGCATCATGTGAACAAGTCTACCATTTGTACCATGCATGTATGTATTAATGAGATATTATACAGATTTATGTAATATGCCCTTGTAGATCCTAAACTCCATGCTGGACAAGGATTTAATGTACCAGATTTATACTTTAAATATCCATCTGTCTGTGATATCTTTCATTATTTCACATATTTCCCCTTAAGTTTCTGTTCCATGGTCTAGCCCCATATTTATATATGAGGTGTACCTGTTCAAAATCTTGGGTGGAATGTTTTTTATAATTTCCTACAATCTTTTCATGTTTGATAAAAGGGCCATGATTCTGTTTTTTCCCACCTTTCATCACCCCACATCACATTTCAACAACACCGGCTGCAATAGGCTGATCAATCACTTATTTGGATGATGCAGTAAACAACCAAATAACAGTGGAGTTACACTAACTTCAACTACCACTTTACATACAAAAGATTAAGAAACAAAAGTTTTACTGTATATATTAGAATTAAAACAAAGTGATATATAAATCTGGATATCTTTACTGCAATCACTTTATCTGTGCTTAGTACCTTTATCTAACACACACAAATGCAGCATATATTAAACAGGTTATGAATAAGCATTATACATCCACATATATCTCACATATCACTGTTTAACTGATGTTTCTCTAAGGCTCAACCAGACTTTGCTTTTATAATAACTTGGTTTCAACTGAGCACAATTTTGTGATCACATTCAAAGTGCATGCTACACATATGTGAAAACTAGGCAAAGGCAAGGTATCGTCAAGCACAAAACAATGCCCCTCAGCCTTCAGGGGAACTAGGAAAAAACACATGAAAGGTAACAGAGTCACAGGATTATAAATATTGAAGCACATGGGGATAAGAGCAATCATCAGCTTGATCCAGTGGTGTTCCTTAGTATCTCATTTTGAGACAGAATTTGCAAATGAATATCAACAAGGAAACAAAATATTTATCATCACACAGACTTCCTACAATTGCAGATGTAAATTTCCCCCAATGGAACATATTTTCTCACACAGACTCCATCTGTTACAGGCAAAGAAAAAATCTGGTCCTGTACACAGCACCTCATAACACCATGTGCAGCATGAAAGATTTATTGTTTCATACATTTCCCATGCTAAGCATGATTCCAGCAGTGCTGAATATGAATTATTTTTAAAAATTATGTGAATTCTGTTCTTTCCTGATAATCACTTACCACTACAGTAAGGCATTGTATTATTTCATGGATCATAATTTTTATAGTTAACAATACTGATAACAATAAATATACTATGCCAATTATGGACCTTTACTAAATTTATAGTACCGTATTACTCCAAATATAAGATGCCCTTGAATTTAAGGTGTATATAGTTTCTATCTGGTGTTTAGAAAAAAAAAATTAGAGCAGTGCACATTACTCGAATTTAAGATGCACCTCAATTTTTCAAAGGAGAATAATGTGTAAAATGTGCATCTTATATTGAAAGCAATACAGCATATAACTACCTGTTGAACTGCATAACGTAAGTCAGTTTTGACCTAGGACAATAATGCACCGCCAGCATCAGCTTTATCATTCTATATTATGTCCAGGAATTAAAAAAAAAACCTAGATACAGTACACAATAATTAATCAAAATCTTCATAAAAAAAGGGGGGGGAAGGTAAGTTATCCCTGTAACAGGCTGTGAAGGCCCATAGGGTTGAGAGATGTTGAGGCTCCCACATTTTCTACACAATCACCTCACAGATGGCTGGTTTAATCAAAACTTCATATTTTATACCTGACCTAAAATGTGCAGGCACCGTAGAGAATGCCTACATATTATACAGAAATAATGACTCTCATACCTTGCCTCTAATACGTACACTAACAAAGAGTCAGAGAGAGAAACCAACCCTAATAGATTCTGCATCTCTGTTCAACAGTTTCCTGCAGACTTTGTCTTACAGACCGCATGAGTCACAGTGCTGCAGCCATCTCACTAACACGTTAATTCTCAACTTCAACACAAGTTTACTTAGATATATACATAAATCACCTTGTACTAATGAGAGGTTTGTCATGCTGATGAACTTACCAACTGGAAGCACACAAAACTAAAAACTGTATATATAATACATTTTCTGAATGTTCACTGAATGCAATGTTACATATCTGAATGACTGAACATGGCAACCATGCAGTTCTAACCATTCTTCCATGCTTACAATTGAATAATTTTCATTACTAACTTTGAAAATCCATCTGAAAAATGTGCATCCGTATGAAATTCTATATTTTAGATGAGCAAAATGACATTTTTAACTCAGACATATTTTATACAGACATTAATATGCATTAAGAAATGAAATGCAGAAATCGGCAAACCAACATAAACAACACATATTATATAGTGAAGAGCAATTTACAAAGGCCTATGCATAGTGAACAGTCAAGTGACATGTGGAACAAATGGCTTTTGTTAACACATACAAAGCCATGCAAGAAAAAGGCAGAAAACAAGTACTGCGGGTAAGTTTGTTCTCATGCCATAACGGATATCTAGGAATGTTGTCTAAACTGTGGTTGTTAAACATATAAAAAGACTCCATTTGTGTTAGTGATAAAGCACCCATACTTTACCTTGAGCCACCACTTCCCAGTTGCAAGTCGCTATAATAACAAAACAAATATATCAGTCCTAATCGAGAATTGTAGATCATACAGCTAGGATCAATTACTTTGGAATGAAGTTAAAAATAAAAACATTTTACATGCCACATCATCAAAAGGAATTCATTCTGTGGCATTCAGAGTCAGATCAAAATAGAAGAGGGATGGGCGGGAAAACACACAGTACATGAAATAATATATTGACTGCAAGAAGTGTGATGGTAATGTAAAAACTATGAAACCTAATATAAACTACTGTTACAAATATAAATATGGGCAGTCAGAGTTTAAACATTTATACTCCTGAATAGTACCAAAAATTTTTCTTACTGGAGAATTTAATTTGATAAAAAAGCAATAACAAATTTTGTTAGTATGACAAGAGTCATTGACAACTGGAAGGGGTGCAGTGTTACACAAATGAAGAAATTAATTGCGATACAAAAACCAATTCACTGCATGCAGTAAACAGCACATATAAGTTGGAGAACTCCAATTATAGTAAGTAGAACCTGCACGAGCCTATCTACTATATCTGGTCAACTGAAAAATAAAAATAAATTTCATTATTGGTACAGTCACTGACAGAAAAAAGTCACATAATATGTACCACTATTAATGGATTCTTTACAACAAAATATTGTAGATACATTATGGAAGTTTGGTTTCAAGACTGTCTATGACTGTACTTTGGATGTAATTTTGTCCCTAGGACCATACAATACATGCAAACAGAACAGATAATGAAAATATATATTCTGAAGTGCAAAAACAATAACATAGAAGTTCTCTGCCAAAACACAGACATTACACTAGACAAGTTCAAGAAATGCTTCCACGCACACCACATAACAAATGCTCACCAATGTTAGAAGTCCATTTGTGCTGTCCCAGAATATACTGAAGGAAACAGAAATTAACAGTACTTTACCTGTCACTGGCATCCACATGGTCATGCGTGACTTCCACATATGCTTAAATATAACTTATCATCATTACTAGTCTCAAAAATCTAATATATGTCGGACATGTCTAATCTTACCTTGTTTCAACATATTTATAATGTTTAACTTCTATACATATCCTACATTAAAATTTTTACAATTTCTTACATATACAACTAATTAATAAACTATATATCATAGACATAACAAGGGAACACAACATGCTAGGCAAATGCACCAAGAGGAGTAAAGAAAATGTTCAAAATACCATTTGTTCTAATACCGCACAATTTCTGAATATGACACGCACACCACTTTGGAAACAATAGTCTACTGATGTATATGTCCTTACTTATGTGCAACATATGAAATATGATGATCATTACTTTGGTTTCTTCTTGACAGCCAACACATTACTTTTCTGGATTACAAAATGGGTGCATGTATGATTTAAATTACATAAGGGTTGCACAGTAAATTACAGGACTGATTTGTGCTGTTGCACAAGAATTTTGGCATTAAAATTATTATTGTCATTCAAGATGGGCAGTGAATCAAGCAAATCAATAGAGCTGTGTCACAAAACTTAATAATGCGTGAGTTCCAAGAGCCAAAATCAACTATCAGCAGTATTTAGGAACAAGCTTGAATAGGAACAGCAACATGACTCTCATTTAATGTGGTGGGTTTGACTAACTTCTAGAGAGGTGACTATGCAAAGTTTGTATAACAATGCAGGATGGGGTGGGGGAAAGTCTGGAACTGAAGGGTAATTATGCAGGGGTGTCAAAACTCTTATAACATGTGTATGAATAAAATAAAATTAAGTCCTGGAATTTATTGTACATGCCACATAATGTATGAAGATGAAAACAGTTTATTTCAAAATATCATGAAGTAATTATCAGTAACCATCACAGTAGTTAATGCATGTTTCATTGATATATGATTTACAAGCAGTAGGCCTTTTTATAATTTTAGCCTCACACGTAATATTAAATGCTAAAACTGTGAGAATGTACTGTCATATGACTAGATGATGGTATATAATGCACTGCAAGAGAAGTGGACATTGCCTAAACTAAGATACTATCCTGGCATTTGCTTGGAATGGGGGAGGGGGAGGGAAAGAAAATGGGTCATAATAGTTGGTATCCTGGCCAGGATTCAAGCCAAGCACATCCTGAATACCAGTCCCAAGAATTACCTCATCAGCCAGCTCACTCAGCAAGTGAAATCTGTATTTGGAAATTCTGACGGAGCATCTGAAATTATTCTGTTTACCTGAATATTACTTTTATGACCAAGTAACGATTTAACTATTTCTCTTATTTGTTTTTCCAAATAAGCTTTCTGTTAACTTGGTTAACTTCTATATATACATTCTTGGAACCAAAGATGATATATACTTTACAGGAATTCTACCTTAGCAGAAAAAACATCTCTCTCTCACTTTTAGTTATCAATTTAACCATTATTAGTAACTCTGTGGCTTTTAGTCTGCAAGTGAACTGTACCGACCAAGCAACCACCACTTGTCGGTGAAGTTAATTCCAACTTTTGCAGACAGAGGGTGCTGCATGGTCAGCACAATGGATTTCCACAGCCGTTAATCTCAGTTTTCTAGACAGGAGCCGCTATTTTTCCATTCAAGTAGCTCCTCACAAGGCTGAGTGGACCCCGTTCCAGACCCACTGCTTCTCAGAAAACTGGTAGCACTGGGAATCGAACCCAGACCTCTGGATCTACATCCATGAACTCTGACCACTANGCCGGGGATCGAACCCAGACCTCTGGATCTACATCCATGAACTCTGACCACTAGACCACAGAGGCGGGATATTATTAGTAACACTGGTTTCATTTTATAATGGATTTTTGAAACAGGGTTCTCACCCACTTTTTGTTTGGATCATGTCCAAAAACTCCAGTGATTCCCATGTTTTCTCTTTCCTCTTTGCAATTTAGACACTCTTCCCCTATTACCACATTAATTTACAAGTGTGTGGACAGGCAGGACATAACACATTGGTCCTACAATGAGGGTACTTGGTTCAAACTCTGACTGGAGAATGACTAGATTTACTGAAGAGTTTGTAATTCTTCTAAGTTTTCCATTCAAAATGCAATGACAGTATCAGTTGTCAAACTCTTCCTCCTGCTTCATCATTCACAACCCTCTAACCACATTCACTTTATGTATTACCTAGACAGTTTATATGCCTGAACAACCAACATCCTGCTTCCTTCTACTTAGGAATCTATACCACACCGGTTCCATGCAGTCACTGTTTACAGAAGTAAACAAGACAGTGAAAATATCATGTACACTTAACAGGCATATTCAGCAGGAGAAATTATACATGACACAGTCTTCAAATTACAAACAAGAAAACAAAATACAGCTTATGTGAGAAAATTCTGTAACTCAAATTGTGCCTTAGTTAAGATAAATTGAATAATTAACACTATGACAAATTTTTCCCTCGTACTAAATAAACACATTCATATGCAACTACAAACTGTTAGTTGACACTTATTCAAACTGGAGAGAAGTCATAACTATGGGCCTGTACTAATAAATACACAATCAAGATTAAGGTTTCACTGTTGTTTGTTCTTACACACATAAAAAAAAAAAACAATAAAAGCTTTCATTTTTAATTCAATCCTTTGCTGAAAAAGAAAAACTGAAGCATTAGTTTTCTTGGAGATGCTTGGGACCTTGCTGTGTCCAGAAAATAGACTCGTAAATTAAGAAATGTAACATAATATTCCTCTTGTTTAATTATCTGTAAAACTGTGAGACTTACGGAACTGGTGCAATGGATGCAAAATGTGTTTTTTTATTCAACTTTTCTTTGAAACATTTTTCTGTGCTTGTAATATGCGCAGAAACACACACAGGCCTTCACACATGGTGAGCATTGGAACTGCCTGATGATTTAAGCGGATGGGCAATTTTTCTTATAATTCTCTCAAATTTCATGCAAATCCATCAATTGGTTCTTGAGTTGTTTCAGGCATACAGACAAATTTACTGGCAAACTTAATAGGTTCTCTGTAGGAATGTAAATGTGGCCCAAACATGAGTCTGAACACAACAATTTAGGCTGTCTGAGGAAACTGGAAAATATTACATCCTGTGTGGAAAAGAGAGCAACATCAGAAACTTTGGAAATGCCTTGTCAGTAAACAAACACAAACATAGGGTGTATTATGTACATATATATTTCCATCTTAAATGCAACTTATTATCTGGTCACCCTTCTTCCTCACTACATGTTTTGGCAGCATACAGCCATCATCAGGTGTTGTCTAACTTGCTAAAACTGTTGCAATGTATGTCAAAATTACATATCGCATCTGAATGTGATATCTCCTAATTGAAATAAATTAACTTTGAATTAAAATTAATTAACAGCTTATTGTTTTCCATTGTGATTGCTGTCCATTCATTTAAAAGATATCTGCTTGAGTGTTTCTTGTTTTGGATTTATTTGCACTGCATTCCCTTTGCGGTGTGGGTATTATATGTCTTATGTGTGTAGTTTGTAAGGATGCCGATGCAGTGTTACAATCACTTTTGTTATGTATGAATCATTGGCTGTAGGTTTCTTCATGCTGCTAGGCTAGTTATGTGGTTAAGTGGTTTGTGTATGTAGATTTTGAAAAACAGCGCAACAATTTTAGCAAGACAGACAACACCTGACAATAGTCACATGTGGCTGAAACATGTAGTGAGGAAAAAGAGTGATCAGATAATCAGTTGCATTTAAGATGGAAATATATGTGTACAAAAGATATATTAATGCAACAGGATGCTTAAATACAACATTAGGGTGAGATGACAGGACACTGTAGCAAATAATTCAGGCCTGATGGTGAAATATTATTACTGCAAATGACCATCACTTTGGAAGATATAAATAATGAATTAAAGAACCATTTATATGAACACAAACTAATATAAAAACAATTTCATAGATGCTATGTGAGTACTGTTACATGATTTCAGCAGCAGTCAAATATCTAAACATTTTCATACCAAAAAAGAGAAACAGGTATTTACAGAAGGAAAATACAGCTTTTAATACTCTTGGATTCAGCCTCTTTGGGCTTTAGGAAAATAATTCTTTCAAACAGAACAAGATCAGTCTTAATGGCAAGGATGGTATCAAAGACATGTGAAAGAAATGTTTGGAGATTATACAGTGGAAGTGAGAGAGATCTATGAACATATACGAGGGCTATTCAGAAAGTAACATCAAGTGAGCTGTTAACAAAATAAGCAATGATGGAGAAAAATATTGTATACAAAAAATACATAGATACTTCAGCTACTTCTATATGTTGTCACCACTAGAACCGAGGTAAATGTTGTATTGGGGAATAAGCTTTTGTATGTCTGTGTCAAAGAAGAGCACACCTGTGAGTTCAGCCACATTTTGACACCTTCCATCAACTCCTCATTACTGCTGAAGTACTGTGATCACAACCAGTTCTTCAGGCAGGTAAAAAGGTGGTAGTCACTTGGAATAAGATCAGGGCTGTAAAGAGGGTGGTCAAACAACTCCCAGTAGAAATGCTCCAGCAATGCTCAAGTACAAGCAGCTGCATGACTATGTGGACGTGCAATGTCATGGAGGAGCACTACACTGGATGTCAGCATTCCATGCCTTTTGTTCCCAATGGCCAGCCCTACGTAGTCTTTCTAGCATTTTGGAATACACTTCTGACATTATTGTGGCCCCTTGTTGCATGAATTCCATCTGTCCCAGAATACAGCCACCATCAACTTTCTTGCAGACAATGTTTGTTTAAACTTTATCAGCTTGTTTGGTGAACGTGTGCACATCTACTGCTTTGTCTGCTCTTTGGTTCCAACATTCATAAATGACCCAGGTCTCATCACTCATTATGATGTGACTGAGAAATTCACTGCCATCTTTGTGGTATCACTCTAAAAAGTCAAAGTTGAAGCCATTCTCTGCATTTTGTTCACACCTGTGAGAATTTGTGGAACTCATCTTGCATAAAACTCATGAGAGCCTAGCTTAACTGTGACAATCTTATAGATAACAGTATGTTACATATATGGAAATTAACCTTTAAGTGCCGAAGTGCCCCGTTTATGCCAGTCATGAGTAAGGTCGTCATGGCCAAAGTGCCCCGTTTGTGCCAGTCAGGCATTTAAACTCCGCTGGTGGAAGCGCGCACACACACCACTAGTGGAAGCACATGCACAGTCCTAACTATTTATTTTTAAATGTAGTAATTACCAGACAGACTTGAGTAAAACCCTAATAGAGGAATTAAATTGATACCTAAATGAACAACAGCAAATAAAAATATACGTATGAGTTATGCCAAAACTTATCCACGATCCAGTAATTTTATTGCAGATTCTGCAGATAGGTATGTAAAAAATATATTGTAAAATTCGATGTACATACCTTTTTGTTGTTACCTGCTTGATGTATATATAGGCTGAAATTATACTACAGTATTCGATTTCACTACGAACGCACAGAAAACAGATCGTCTCTGTATCTTAGCCACGATGCAGCTGTGTGCTCATTCAAATAGAAGGGGCAATAAACTTTTGCAGCTCTAACAGAAGGGCT
>NW_019719379.1:591177-597031 GCF_002891405.2 Cryptotermes secundus
TCTCAATGTACGATGCAACAGTTTCCCATGCTTTCAGCATTTCTCTTTTTGCGCCAGAAGATTGTTGCTTTGCTGTTACCTCCTCCTCCTCCTCCTCTGACAAACTCTCCTCCACAACTTCTTGCTGTGAAACACAATGCAACTCCAAATCGTTGATGTAGACTGATTGTATGCGCATGCTAGATCAGCCACGCTCACACCTCATTCTCGCTTTTCAATGATTTTACGTTTCATTTCCACGGTTATTTTTATTCTCTTATGGCTGTCTTTTTGCGGCTTTTTCTTCGGGGACATTTTTGCAAGGGTTATTAAACTTTGCACGAAAAAAAAATCACAAATAATATTGTAACGTGTTGGGTTACTGAAGACGCTGTACAGATCGTTAATTGGTTTATTTAACAATCTACAAGTATCGGCTACAATTAATGATAACAATGTTACGGGTTTCCACACTTTACAAACCCTACAATAAAATCTCTTAACACTATCTTCAAGAGTCTTCACGTATTAATAGCGTGGGAGCTATACAAGTCTCGCTGAATTACACACTCCAAATACCCTCAGTTATCACGAACTATCACTGATTCTCGCACACGCGTCTGTAACTCGTAACTTGCAAACTGAGAACTGTCGTCGGCGGCTGTGTAGCTCCCTTATAAACCCTCAGCAGGGCAACGAGAAAACAACAACGTGGTAGGCATCACTGTTGCTAGGGTCTATCGCAACCACTGTTTATCCACGTTGCATAGCGACCAGTGCGCTGGGATTCGGCTCACTTCGGCTCCGCTCGGCACGTCACCGCCGCCGGGGGGGGAGTGGTGTCCTGCGTAGTGCGACAAGTAGTAACGAGAGCGCTACGTTGCCGCTGGGGAGGTAGGGGTCCTCCGTTGCGCAACATGTGACACTATGTCTGAACACAAGTTTGGAAAAATGTGTGATCACAAGCGACACTAAGATGCTAGCGGAATGAGTGTTAACACAGACTGATGTAGCAAGCGCACAATCCGGGGCTTCCCCTCTCGTCACTCGTTATGCGAAATGTCGCTCGTTAAAAGAGTCATTTTTTTACAATCTGTTTTGCTTGTTATGAGAGGTGCTCTTTAAGCGAGGTTCCACTGTACTATGATTTTTATTAACTATCATCATACAGCAGAGTCCTTAAGAAACTAATGGTCACTCAGCTATATTGAAGCCATGGAGACAACCCCACAGATGAAGTTACAATGTTAAGGTTTATCATTCTACATCTAGTTCTATTCCCCTACTGCATCCCTCCTCTGTCCTCTGTCACCCGGTCCACAGCATCAAGACAATGGCTAGACGACTGGAATATAGGGAAGTACCTGAAGCACAATGGCAAACAGCTACTTTTGATCAAGGCCTATCGCTGGCTGTAAAAAAAAAAGGTCATCCTCGTGCTTAACTAATTAAGCATTACACCATGAAGACGTTCAGGGGAAGGGATGTATAGATCTAGGTTTTCTTAACCTCAGCACTAGTTGGAGGTGAGTGTTCAGCTTCACACCCCGGCAGCTTTACCCCCAGGGAAAGTCCCCAGTACCCATTGGATAGGAAGTTGGGTGGGTCCCAGAGCCAGTCTGGAAGATATGGAGAAGAGAAAATTCTTGACCATACGAGGACTTGAACTCCGACCCATCTTCCAGCCCATAGCCAGTTTCTATACTGAAAGCAATATTAAGCACACCAAAGTCCCATAAAAATTTATCATGGAATCCAGTCACAATATTTTCTTGATTCTGTTCTCTAGTACTTGTTCCTTGGTTTCTAACTGTGGTCTTCTGGGATATGACACTGCACAGCCTGCTCGTATTCACATAAAAATGGATGCAACAAGTTCCTCTGAAACCATGGCACTCACCTACCAGACAGCATGGTATTCTAATCCAGGAGACAGAAATATGAATCACTGTCATGAAAACCGTAAATTTTGTTTCTTGAATTATTTGACAGTGCCATGTTAAATGTGAAGAGTACAAGTCAGGAAAATGAGTTTTGAAACTAATTTTTTTTTTGTTTTAAGAGTGGCAGATATTAGCAACCCAGAATTTTTCAAAGTAATCTATCTCCCTCTAATTCCTTACAATGTTCCCAGCACTTTGGCCCACTGTTCAAAAAAGTTTTATAAATTCTGAACAGGAATATGTCCAAATTATTTTCACATGACTTGAGTTATGGAAAGAACCAGAAGACAGATGAATCCTAGTCAGGAGTGCACAGTAGATGAGCGATGGCTGAGATGCTTTTTCCTACTAAAAACTGCAACACTCAAAGTGAACACTGTGCTGGTGCACTGTCCTGGTGAAGAATCAATGAGTGATCTCTCCACAACTCTCCTTGCTTGCACCTCACGACATCGATAAACTTTTCAACACCTACATGTAAATTGTCCGAGTAACACTGGTCCGTTCGGTTACAAGTTTGAAGTGGATAATAACTCTGATGTTGATAAAGCAGATCAATATTGTTTTGATCCTGGACTTTGACATAGCATCTTTGACCCGTGGGAATTCTTCAGTCTCCATTCCATGGATTGGCAGTTGGCCTTGGGATTGTATGGATAACAGCATGTTTCATAACCAAGGAAGGTGAAGGTATTCTGCAAAGTCCATGCACAAAGTGACACGTCAGTCCTTTTCTTCCTCTGTCAAGTGTTGCAGCACAAGCTGCTAATTTTCTCATGACAAGATCCTGGACTAAAATTTTCCTAACATTCCCTTTGCCCATATCAAGCTCATCTGCTATCATCCTGCAAATTAACCAGCTGTCAGATCACACAAGTTTCCTGATTGTTGCAACATTTCATCCATGTACTTCATTATAAGAGCACTTTACCTTTCATCATCAGTCATATCTCTGCCTTCTCTGAAACGTTTGTGCCACTTAAAAACAATACTCTTGCTCATTTTACTGTAGAATACAGCATAATGTAGAGGTGTAATATTACACAGAAGCTTACAGTGATTCAACCATAGCCCTGCCAAAGGGATGGTGTGGCCATGGTATATCATTATCCTGGTCTGAGGTTGGCTGCATTGATGGAGTGGCTGCTAAAGCTGCCAGAGTCCAGGCTTGCACCAAATCTCGACGACCAACTAATGCTGCTATGGCAGAATTCCGATGGCACATGCCTGGAAGATCATGGCCGTCAAATCTGTACAAAAATCAATGCAGTTGGTCAGACACCTCACCCATCATCACCTAAGAAATACCATAAAAACAGGCATTCTTCAATACATTCCTTACCACACCTGACAACAAACATTTTGAGATTTAGAGAATAAAAGAAAACTTCCTGTGAACAAACTATATTATATTGTATCATATTTATTACATTACAGTTCATTACAGTTCAGTATATTGTACTACATCATACATTAATTAATCTTGTCAAGCTGAAGTTACCGAAACATCATTACCAGACAATATGAAAAGAAAAAAAAAACTGATGCAGTGGGCTGAACTGTACACATCTCCATCTACTTAGTGATACAGTGACAACAGCAAAATTTGTTTAGTGAATGAGAAATCATAGGTAGATTCTAAAGTGTTCTAATGATGGGGCATAATATGCAGGATTGCTGGGTTTTTGGACTCTGTCCATCATCTGGTATCCTAAAACACAAAAGACCACATTTTGGAAACTGGATTTTCTCCCAACCTCTGTCGAGAGGAGACACACCTACTCTGTTGGATCCATTAGAAAAAGCTAACTAAAATTGTCTTGTGAGAGGAAGCATATTTCACATTACACTATGTAGTTATGCACTTTACAAAACAATTTTAATTTGGGGGTGAAGAGAGGCTAAAAAACATGAAAAAATATGGTAGGATAGATTTCCATTAGGACTCCACTAGCCAGTAACATTAATTTAAACTCAGTATGCATTGATGTATCATTTAATTAAGGCTAAAGAGTCATCCCTTGGTCATAACAATGACCTACATACCTTTATCAGATCTAGATAATCCAATGACTCTTTTTTTCAGTAACAACAGCTATAAAATGCATCCTAATATGAAAAGCGTTGATTCTCAGAAAAAAGTGAGGGTTGCATCTGGGAAAATATGGTATTTTGTACTTACACATACTTTTCTCCAAGTTCTCTGTGTATGAAAAACAGTGATGATGCATCATATATTGTTACAATTGCCCTAGAACCTTTCTTAGATGGTGTTTTCAATGCATTCTGAAGTCCTCTGGAACTGCCATGGACACCTCTTGACCTTGTTCGGGAAGGCTGCTTCTGACAAAAAGTGTCATGTTAAAACAAGAAATGACATGAGAAACTTAACCAAAAACAAGCTACGAGGCTCGTCCACAAAGTAAGTTTCCTTGGGGCCGTTTATAGAAACAAAACATAATTTCATGGAAATATTTATTGCAACAGATACAGCAAGTGTTCAGCTATTTTTCAACATGATCGCTACCGGAATTGAGACATTTGTCATACCGTGGGACCAACTTTTGAATACCTGTGTCATAAAAGTCTGCTGCCTGGGATTGGAACCACTGTGTGACAACCATCTCCGCCTCTCTGTCATTCTCAAAATGCTGACACTCATTGGACAGGAATTTCTTGAGGTGTAGGAACAGATGGAAATCACTGGGAGCGAGGTCTGGGCTGTAGGGTGGATGATTAAACACCTCCCAGCTGAACTCCTGCAGGAGACTTGCTATCCGTCGAGCCGTGTGCGGCCTAGCGTTATCGTGCAGGAAGACAATACCTGCACTAAGCATCCTGCACCGCTTGTTCTGAATGGCCCATCACAATTTCGGCAGTTTTTCACAGTAACACTCAGCATTCACCATCTCACCTCTGGTCAGGAAGTCGATTTGGAGAACGTCTATCCCAGAATACCCTACACATCACTTTCCGCGCCAACAATGTCTGCTTGAATTTCGTCTTACAGGGAGATCCACTGTGACGCCAATGCATTGACTGCTGCTTGGTTTCTGGGGTAATGTGTGCAATCCACGTTTCATCACCTATGATGATCCGGTCCAGAAACTCATCGCCGTCATCATGGTACTGCTGCAGAAAGGTCAATGCTGACTCCATGCGCTTTGTGTTCTGGTGTCAGTTGCTTCGGCACCCACCTAGCGCACAATTTCCTGAACAACAGGTGCTCCATGACAATTTCGTGCAACAAGGTGCGGGAAATCTGCGGGACACGACTGCTGAGTTCCGTAATTGTGACGTGACGATTCTCCATAATACGTTCCCGCACAAGCTCCACCAGGTCGTCTGTAATGATGGATGGCCGCCCACTGCACTTCTCATCATGCACACTTTGTCGACCTGCTGAAAACTGTCTGCACCAGCGACGCACCATCTGCTTGCTCATGACATTAGGCCCATAGAACCAGCACAGCTGACGATGAATTTCGATCGGTGCTATGCTCTGTGCATTCAAAAACTTTATCACTGACCGCACTTCACAGTCGGCGGGAGTTGGAATAAGAGCTTCCGTCTTCAACAGCTGCAACGATGCTACTGTGAGAATGCGGGAAATTCCTTTAGTGCATGCGCCATGCTATGTCATTGCTGTATCACGTACGCACAATATAAGGTTTGCTAGCTGTGGGATGAGTGGGAAACTTACTTTGTGGACGTGCTACGTATTGAAATTATGACACTGAAGGTTATGCCTGCAGAAAGAGCGTGGGGAGAGGAAGAAGATGAGAATGGTATATTCTAGAAATATGAACCAAAATTTATTAAACTTCACACACGCACACACATGCATGCATACACACGCACAGAACATTACCTGTCATTTTAAAATACAGCTTTAGCCTGGTGAAGCCATCAATTACTTTCATGGAAAAAAA
>NW_019719379.1:597074-597248 GCF_002891405.2 Cryptotermes secundus
ACCGAGTGACCGTTGCTTGTCGGCGAAGTTACTCATGATGATAACTGAGGAGCTATTTCAAGGAAATAGTGGCTCCTGTCTAGAAAACCAAAATTAATGGCCATGGGGATTCATGGCGCTGACCACGCGACACCCTCTATCCGAAAAAGTTGGAACTTTCATGAACAGTACACA
>NW_019719379.1:597496-612321 GCF_002891405.2 Cryptotermes secundus
GCAAGTTACGAGCTACAGACGCGTGTGCGAGAATCAGTGATAGTTCGTGATAACCAGTTATATCTGGAGTGTGTAATTCAGGGAGACTTGTATAGCTCCCGCGTTATTAATATGTGAAGACTCTTGAAGATAGTGTTAAGAGATTTTGTTGTAGGGTTTGTAAAGTGTGGAAACCCATAACATTGTGATAATTAATTGTAGCCGATATTTGTAGATTGTTCAATAAACCAATTAATGATCTCTACAGCGTATTCAGTAACGAAACACGTTACAATATATATATTATATTACACCTTAGGTTTCCCTAGCAGTGACTGTGAAGTTACCATCTTGTGATGCCGTTCAGCTGGCAGATATGTACAAAACTACATGGCAACACAACCCACAAGACAATAATCTTAAAAGTTAATTTCATCAAATACTTACTTTACAATTATTTCAATCAACAATCCAAATCGCATGCAGGGCAGAATTACCTGACCATTTCAAAAGGTATACACATTTCTCAAACATGCTGTCACTAGTCTACGTTTCGAGGCAGTGATCCATCTTTCTTTCCTTTTTAATTTTCAGCAATATTTTCACATTTGTTCTCCATAACATTATTTGAGAAAATAATTATATGTTGCTGTCAGAAAAGAAATCTTTGGCTGTAAAATCCAGTAGTACTTAAATGGATACACATAAATATGGAGTTACCAAAAGACAGCAGAAACTAATGGTTAAATTTATAAAAGTATAATGGAAATACAATTGATATTATATGGCCACAGAGCTGAAATAGAGTCTAGTTGATCAGAGAAAGGCAGAACCACTACAATAAAAACAAGAAAACTCGTTCACAAAATTAAAGAAGATAAACACCGGAATACTTACCCTATCTTGGAAGTAGAATGATGTTACAGCCACATTTGGGTCCCCTGTTGGACTCTGCGCCACAGGTGGATACATGAGAGAATACTGATTGGTGCTGCCAGCAGATGATCCACCAAGGGTGAAGCTGTTCAAGTTTCCCCCCAGTGCCGACAATGATCTGGGTGTTGGACTTTCCAAGCGTGTTGATAATCGCCTTGCAAAGGGTGGTCGTCCAAAACACACCAATATCCCTGATAAAGTAAGAGTTCAAACACACAATGCTATAAAAACAGTAGCAGCAACATCAAAAATAATTATAGTAATGATGACTTAAAACTTTCTACCAGTACAGACCACAAATAAGTGGGGAATTTCAGGAAATACAGTGTAGAGTTGATAAATTTAAAAGTCTATAAATAGAACACATCAAGAAGCCTCAATAGTCATAAAAAATAAAGAACTCAAATCACAAGCCAAAAGAAATAGTATAAAACACTGTGAGCAAACATACAAAATGGAATCAGGAGAATTCTACCATTTGATCACCTTGAAGGGAATGTATTAATGTTCATGATGTAGCTGCAGCAAAAGAGTCAGCAGGCTACCCACAGCAGAACTTCAGTTTTGGATCACTCTTGCTTTGCTTGCCACAGTTACCTATTACTCACCATGTGCTGTGGTGACCATTTTTCTATCATTACAGTATGCAGGCATCACTAGCACACTCTTCATGTGTGTCTAGTATTTGCTGAATTAGTGTTAATTAAATCTCATCTGCTATTCTTTCTTTTTCTTTTATTGAGCTCAAATTAGTCTGATGGAAGGAGTAATTAAGTGGTGTGATTGATATATGCTTGTTTTCACACACCCAGTCCATCTTGGAAAAAATGAACCCTACAAATGAATACGATGATAAAGTGGTCTGCTCATGGTACATTACATGAAGCAGATGGGGTGCAAGTAGCATATGGACCACCTGTTGTAAACACTGTAGGTATTACTCAGTTTAGCAATACAAACATCTAAAGTTGGCTGAGAAGCGGCATTTCTAATTCACAAGAGAGGCAAATTATCAACTTCAGAAAACATTAGTACCTTTGAAAAACAAGTAATTTTTTGTATTATGCATGGGGATAATAAATCACAATATATATCTCTTAATATATGTGTAGATTACCCATGTCCCAAATTGTTTCAAGTTACCTATGTAACTGAAGGGAACCAACAATTGCCAAAATGTTACCCACTTACCAACACTGCAGAATTTAGCTCCAGATGTTCGTGGAAATGGTATGTATGCATCCTGGAAACTCCCATATATGTCTGAAGGCTCAAGATACGAAGAAGACTGAGAATGGTGCAACCGTGAGAAAGGCTTCTTCTCCGATTCATCACTTAAAGCAATCTGCAAGGAATTAGTACATGATAATAATCTGAAGATGAAGATGCATGAGAGTACTGGCACAAATATTCCTACTTACCTGGTCCAAAGTTGACACAAGCTGACGCAAACATGGCTCAAGACAGGATTTATTTTTCCGCACCCTTTGCTGTGCTGTTTGTTTCAGAACCTAAGAAAAATAGTAACATATAAACTTATGGTAATGTAACATACAAATAAGACATTTATCAAAATTATAAAGAAATTAAATTAACAATAAATTTATGTCCAAGACTTCGTGGAATAATGAGCATTTCCATCTAGTTATAAGTCATTAAAACACTAATTAATATGGTAAGCTAAGATTGTAAGGGCATAGGCATAATCAAAAGTATCTGAATGAGTATTCTGTAAGTTGCATCAATCATTAACTGTTACTGCAATAAAACATGAACACAGCAACAAATGCACTTCTAAACACTGTGCATTATATTCTGAAATTGCAAGCAACAAAAGAAATATTCAATACTGCACATAACAGCACACTGATATTTCTGAACTATTATTCTCCAATACCTAGGTTCTCCGAGTGACTGAACTAATATCTCAGTATTTTCTAGTCCTTCTTCAATACTATATTCTTCAAGGGTATCTTTCTTTAATAAATTGATTAATCTCACTCAACCTTCCAAGAACTTCTCAACAGACTTCTATGTGTAAATGAAAATAATTTTTGCAACATCTCTGATTAACTTGGTGTTAAAATAACACTTCCAATTATATGAATCTCAGCTACAAATCTCTCTTCAGAAACATAACACAGTTATAATATTATACAAAATAAACCTCCTGATATGCAGTCCATCAAGCTACCAATATTCTCTTGCTAGAATCCAATGGAACTATATCCATGTATAATGAGCTGATATGTACAATGTCACTATATTACAACTACATGAGCTAATATTAGCTGGAAATACATATCTTTTGGCCAATATACTAGCAATGCCTACTATTAAAATTTAAAAACACTTCTTAACATCATCTACTGATACCACTATCACCACATTAAGCTCATAAACATTAAAATGGAAAACTATCTCTAGAATGTTCTTTAGAACACTCTAACTTACACTATAATAACAGAAGCTTCTGGCTTCATTTCCCATATTTCAAAGGGATCCTACTAATATGATGGACATTCCTATATCACTTTCTTAACCTTCTTTGGACTCAGTGCATAAAGTAAACAGACAAAGGGCACACCATTTATATACATAAATATTTAATAAGTTGCAAGGGAATATGAACTGTGGCTGTCTGCAAAGCTTCTATTGCTGGTGTTTTGTTAAAAATAGATTTCTACCTGCAATAAATGAGTATCAACAACATAACGACAGAGTACAACCATAAAGAATATACTTGGAAACCTTGCACTGCAAACTAATAACCACTTCTTCATTGGTTTTTACAAAACTGCACAGCACTATCTCAATCCTTTGCCCATTCAAATCACTAGTGGCATTGTGTCATCAGGCCTGATCTCTCCAGGCATCAGAATTTAAGTAACTTGTTTTACTACATTAGCATGGGCATAACCATTTTAATTTTACTATGTTCTACTCTGTTAGGAGAAGCAAAAGGTTAAGAGAAAGAAAATTACCTTAAGTAATTTTGCCATTGTGTTGTTATCAATAGATGTTCCATGGGCAAACTGGAACGTAGGAGCAGCATTGTAAGGGTAACTTGGAGGAAAACTAACTTGAAGGATAACAATGTGTGCATTTCTCGTGGCAGTAACCGTGCAACTCCGTCTAACTGCATCCATCTGTTGGGAGACAAACAACTAACTTCATGCTAACTGGCTTTAGCAGCGTAAGTGTTATCAAAAGATTCTAAGCCTGACCCAATAATACATAATATTAGTTGTTAAACACTACTGAAATTTATAACCTTCAAACAATATCTTTGTGACCAAATAGCTCATTTCCAATGATGCTGCCACTCCTGAAAGGATGAATGAATTCTTATTGAAAAATGATTCTGTTCCTTCATGTGTTTTCTATGATATTCATGTTGCTAAATCTTCTTCAAATTCAGTGCCCAGTCTAGGAGAGGAAGAAATCACAAGGGCCCAAATCAGGAGAAAAAGCGGCTCTGGTACAACTGGAATTTTGTGTTTTGCCAAATATTCAAGTGCAAACAAAGTTGATGTGAGGTGGATTAACATGAAGGTGCCAGGTGTAATTTTTAATCTTTCCAAATACACATCCATTCACTTTCACTGGGCACAGACACACAGCCATTCCATACCAGCCAACTAACCTATATCTTATTAACACATTGCTGACCGGCCGCATGATATCATGCTTTTCGCTTTTAAACGTGGTGGACCGGTCACATGATATAATGATTTTATGACACGTTAGGTTGCAACAGACTATACCTTGCTCTTTGCCGCGCAGCTGAATGGCTACTGAGCAATAAAACTCCGGAATGTTTGCTTAGTATTAAGTAACATGACCTCGCTGTTTTCTTAACCCTCTAATGGAAAATTCTTCTCCGATGAGATAGCTTACGTGCCTTGTGAGATGCGCAGTGATGGTGACTCAGACAGTGGCAGTGACAGGGGACAACAAAGAATTGTGGCCACAGACAGTAAAAGTGACAGTAGCTCCGACGAAAATGCAGGGACAGCAAAAAATCTAAAGAAAATCACAAAAATCTAAACCCTGATTCAAAATTGAAATACAAAGCATTTCTGATGAATGTGGCAAAGGCCTGGGCTACAGACCAGATGGTGGCGGCAGAATGAGAGTCAGACACAGACTTAGTGCGACTGGGTCCATCAACTCCCACCCCACGCAGGCCTCATGTGGACCCCCCAGGGCGACTCTCGGGTGATATGCCCACACATACCCTCGTGAAAATTCCAAGGGGAAGCATCCTTCTAGGCAATGCTGTGTTTGCATAGTTCACAAAAAAAGGAATATATCTACATTGCAAGTTCTGTGCAATGCCACTTCACAAAGGGGAATGTTTCCAGAAATATCACACTCTCAAGCACTTCTAGGAGCATTGGTAAGTGTTCTCCAAAAATTTTAGTTCATAAAATTAATTAGATTTTATATTATTTTTTAAAGTGAACAGTGCACAAGTTAGGATAGTAGGTTTAATAATGCCAGTCCCCAGGGTGATTTAAATATTTAAATCACCGGTCCGAGATGTGTTAAACAACCTAAAACATATATACTAAATGGAGCTAACCTAAAATCATTTATAAACTGAAACCTGCCTAAAGTAAAATGAAAATGTCAATTAACATACACTAGCACTGACAGCAGATAAATGATTATACTAATTAACACCATAACAGAATTAAAGAGATCATGGAAGTCAATGTGTCTCTATGCGGAAACATTCATTCATTTCCTTTATTTTCCATATATTCATATAGGTAACAAACCTAGGATGTGGAAATGGTCCCTTTGAAAATAGATATATCAAAATACATATATAAAATTACATGGGCCACATAATCAAAATCACTTACATTAATCAACTGACATAAATAATAATATAAAGTAAAATATTTAATAAGATTTTAATTAATAAACATAATTTAAAAACTACTTACTACAAAACTTGAATTAATACAATTTTATTTATATTAACTGAATTAAATAAATTACAAATTTACACACTTATGACCAATTATGTTGATAATATTCATTCATGGAATAAAAAGAATAATGATATAAAAACTTCTTTAATGTAGATTTAAAACTTCTTTCATCAGCAGCCAACATTTTTATTGTTTGAGGAAGATGATTAAAAACTTTAATACCTGATATGTACGCACCTTTATTGTATTTTGTTAGGTTAACTGCAGGTAAATATAAATTATTGATTATAAGTACCCTGCAAAACTGCTGCATCCTATTAAAAGTTATGCTGGCAACCCTAATAATACTGCTATGTGTATACTTTGCCTGATGTAACTGCATTATGAAGATGAATACAATTAAGACTTTGCTCATGAAACCAATAACCATTTCTATAATTTTATCCATCTATGCTACAAACTGGGAGGTTGCAGGTTCAATTCCCAATCAGATCACTGGAACTTTCAATTGACCTGATCCTTCCAACTGCACTATGGCTCTGGGGATGACTCAGCCTCTTACAGAAATGAGTACTAGGAATCTTTCACTGACCTCACTCCATCCGTGAGCTGATTGTCTAGAAAATGTGACAGTCTCGATGTCTCACAACCCTATAGGCCTCCATAGCCAGTTACGAGGATAGCTTTTATAATTTTATCCATATCAAACAATAGCATCTTGACATTGATTATATACATGAATATGCATTAAACTGGAATTCAGGATTTTCTTATAGTAGCAATGCATGAGTATAATCTTACCAAATCCATTTGAACATTAGGCATATTCACATTGATGAGTGAGAATTCCTGTTGGAGTGTCTTTGGCTGAGTGGGGGAAGGATTCACTTCCTTGTCTGTCGAGTTTCCAAGGCTTGCATCAGTGCCTTCATCCAGTATCAGGCTGTTTGACATGTCAGACATTCCTGATCCATTCTCTAGACTCAAATCTTGAAGAGGATGTGTCAGTGTTTGTTCCACAACTGAAAATGTGTAACCACAGATTCTTCAGTCTGGCTAAAGGCAACAAAATATCTATACCAACATTCAAAAATGATAAACTAAAATATACATTCCTATTAGAGGAAACTAACTTAGTCATATTAAATATTATATTGTGACATGCTGAGCTATGAGCCCCCCCCCCTCCGCCAGCCGTGATGCGCCGAGCGAAGCCGAAGCGAGCCGATGTTAGCCGAGTCCTAGCATCCGGGTCGCTAGGCAACGCAAGTCAACGCGGTGACGTCACCGAGGGATATCGCGGTTACTAGGCAGCCGTTAACAACTCCGGACAGCGTGGCTAGCAACAAGGGTGCCTATTACGTGGCCGTATTGTCCGATCGAGGCTACATAGGGAGCAGTGAAGGCTATTCACCGTCAGTTGTACTGAGTCAGTCAGTGAGTCCTGGAGCTACCGCCGAGTTAGCCAGCAACTAGTCAGTTGTATTCTGGCATTTGGAGTGTACTAATTGTGATACTGCAGATAGCAGTAATCGTAAATCTGTAATTTGGGTGATTGTAGGAGCGAATGTGAAATAAAAGTCGCTACATCGAATACATCGAGAATTTATTTGTCACGATATAGGCCCGATACGCGACAATATACTCCAACTCTTTGGGATATAACAAATGTTTTGGGAATTTTCCAGGAAAAAAATGCATAATAGCAGATTTTCAGGTTATAACATCAAAAGACAAAATAACGCAGATAGCAGTGTTCTTACCTTAGAAAAAATTGCTTACCCTTGCATAACTGGGATGTACAGCTACACTAATTTCATTCCTCTCAGAAATAAAATGACTTGTGAAATGCATTGATATGATTTAGAGGCACAGGCCAGGTCAAGTGGATGTGTCAACAGACAGAAGTCAATGCTTGACAGAAAAATTCTTGCAGAAATATATACTGTTAACAAGAGGATTTTCAGACACTCAAGGATGAATTCTCTTAATGCACTAAGAACCACATTCAACTAAATAATTATTGATGAAGAAACTGAATTTAAAATGTATGTCTACTCCAGCACCAAGAGAAATGTGACCTAAAACTATCTGACAAATAAGGAGGCTACCAAATAACAATTACTGAAAAATGTATAAACCAATACTCAGGAGCTTAAAAACTCATGGGCATTTCTGGAAGAGAACTAATCATGAAATCAAAAACAATAACACACAAAAAAAAAAGAAAATTTATTGACACCACCATATCCTTTGAATCAACCCCAAATAGTGAAATAGAAGTGTAACAGTTCTTAAAGCAGAGCACTTGAGAAAATGAAACATCCCTAGGGATTTTAAAAACTACTTTCCCTTGAAACAATTCAGTTAGAAATAGTTATAAATATATACAGATACAATGCTTGTGCAGGAATAACAAGTAAACACATTTCCACTTATGGATCACTTGACACATATTCAACTTATTTTGAAGGCTATCCAAAATCATTTCAGCTCCAAAGCAATTATTCTGCCATATAACTGTTTTAGTTAGGCAGTTAGTCCATGTGACTGTAAGTCTTTCTTTATGAAGTAATAGCATGAAAGATGAATATAATAGGAACCCAAAGTACAGTATGCGCCAAAAATGCAGTACCAAAACTCGCCTATCTCAAACGCGCATGTGCCTTTGTCGACAGGGTATAGCTCCAGCCGCATGTGCTCCCAGTGGTGAAAAGGAAGTTGTAGTGTGCAGCTGTTGTTGGAAATGGGTCTCTCAACAGAGGAAAAAGTATTCATAGTTGAGTATTATTTCCGCTCATACAGAAGTGGTCGCCAGATAACTTGCTTCCTTGGTTTTGGGTGGCCAGATGTTATCGTCCAGAAACCGCTACATAGTACATGTGTGACGATATGGTGTGCCGTCTCAGCACATGGTATATTAGGCCCTTACTTCATTGAGGATGAGGAAGGCAATACTCTTACCGCCACCCAAGAACCCTACAGGGACATGGTGATCGGACCATTTCTTCAGGATTTGAGAAGGTTCTGTCATGCAACAGGCGCACACATGAATAGACAATGGTATCAGCAAGACGTTTTTCATTTCAGTACTGCAATTTTGGCACACACTGTACTTGCAACTATTACAATCCCTCAAAAAAGAAACAGAACTTCACTCGCTATGTTCACACTGTGGAATATAAACAGTAGAATTCTTAGCAAAACAAAGGTGCTCTAACCAGACAGTTAAAATATCCATATCTTTCTTCCCACTCAACAAATCTGATCACCCATTAAAATACTGGATTTGAAGTTTCCACAGCAGTGAATATGAAGAGGTAGGGTCTACTGGGTTGCAAAGCCATAGTTCAGGGACAGCCCAATACTTTGGAGGTACATATTGTCTTCAGCTTCATGGTCAAAGAATAAGCCAAGCATGAAACCAACACAAGCAGGTACATACCAATAATCTATTTTCTAAAACATTTGATTAGAAGCAAGCATTTAACCAAAACATGAGAGTTAAGTTTACAAAAAGGAGTCAATTCCTGCAGCAGATTAGTCTCTGTAATATTTCTGTGCTATACTCTCTACACACCTAAGGTTGTCCTAACAGCAGCGGCATCTTCTGTTTCTTGTGAATCTATGGAATGTTCAACATCTCGTTCATGTCCACAAAGCTATATGTAAAAAAATCAGACACAAAACATCAGTCCACATGAAAATATAACTGTCAGAATGAAGTCATTCTCTTATTACATAGTAATATTCATATGCATCATAAGTGAATACCTTCTGTAGAAATGGCTCTATTCTCCATATTCGAAGACTCTGATCCTTTGACCATGTTATTAATTCATAATCCAATGTATCTGAAACAAAAATGTTTAAGGCCACATGGTCATAATTGTGAAACTGAAGTACCCATGCAAAGATGTTACTTGGCTCTGAAATACGTAAACCACTGCGATAATTTCAAAATTAGGATTGGCTTATGGAGATTAAAATAGATACTAAGTTTGACAACGTATTTTAGAAAGACTGGCAGAGACCAAAAAATTGATGTCAATTTTGTACTCCTACACAGAAGGACATAGTACGAGGCTCACTCCATCCATCTGTCAGTTTACATAAGTTCTTATGAATGACCCTAATTTAAACTTCTTCGATTTCTACAAAACCAAATAAATATCACGCTTATAAAACTATCACAAATGTACGTCAGCTGGATAAATCAGTCAAACTGCGTGCACACATGTGTATACAAATATGAGAAAAGGTCAAATAGTAAAGGAAACTGTAGTTCGCATCAAGTAATGTTTGCAGCTCTACAAAACATGGCACACACAAATAATGTGATGTAATGGCTGAAACCTGGAATAGAGGAGGGAAAAAAAGGTGGCTGCTGCTAGGCAACAACCTGTAAACAATGACTATGATGAAGGGTTTCCTATGGGGTCACTTGAAAGAATTGTGGGACAGCAGCCAGCTGGAAATGACATAAGCATGGAAGCTGAAGAATCTTAGTAGCTGGGTGCTGTTACCAAGCAATGAAGACAAAGAAGATTTTATGTGTGCTGTAGTTATAGTGGTCTTTAGTGTGTGTAAACCACAAAGAGTATTATAATGATTTGCAGTTATGAGTGACAGGTGTTCAATAAATCCAATAAGCCTTCCAAACCCCATGTCTAGTCACTAACATGTAACAATAATATGAACTATCCCTCATTTTCACACAGACTGTTTTCACTATCTTTTAAGTAGTAATAATTGTGAAACATGTTTAACATGTCCATTGGCATATGTGGGAACTGACTACTGTATTAAAAGAACACATCAGAGAAGAATAACAATCTGTGGTAAGATGCAAAACTAGTGAAAGTTGCAGAAGAATTATAGTTCAATATGGTGATAACTACAAGAGCTAGAGGAAAGTTTAAAAATCTGTAGAATTTTCCAAAAGAGGGATGATGGGCATTCTGGGAGGCCACCGAATATTGTATGAGGTTTAGAAGCTCAACTGGCATACTCCAGCAACTGAAGAATCAGCACTCATGAAATGTAATTTTAAATGAGCAAATAAGAGTTAGTCGCCTTGATATTCTCCCACCAAAAACTGCCACAACCAATACTCTAACCATCCCCCTCCCCCCAAAATACATCAACATTTTCTTTGCCAGTCATGGAGAAGACCCAATTAAGAATATTTTGTTCTGACAGAATGAGGTATTTTTGGACCATAAGGACAGGATAAAATGCAAGCAAAGGCATGTTGATTACACAGAAAAGTGAGATATGTAACACCAATGGGAATTTCATTGTAAAACTTCCATCAGGACTTATCATATATACAAGGTGTGTCCCAAAAGTCATGAAATATATATATATTTTAAATTTATTGATGGTATCGGTACAAAGTGTTAATATTCATCAAAGTACTGTCCATGAGCATCTACACATTTTTTCCACAGACTCTCCCACGCCCGGTATGCCCCCTCAAAGGCCTCGACGGGAACCTCATTTAAAGCTGTTGTTACGACCGCTTGGATAGCCCGAATGCTTTCAAAACGGCGTCCTTTGAGTGCAGTCTTGATCCTCAGGAACAAAAAGAAGTTGGCCAGAGCTAGGGAGGGGCTGTGGGGTGGCTGCGGCAGCGTTGCCACGTGGTGCTTCACCAGGAACTCATGGACGAGCAGAGACATGTGGCTGGGCGCATTGTCATGATGCAGCCACCAGTTAGCGGCGATGTCTTTTCACATGTGGATGACCCTTTTCCTTAATCTTTCTAGAACATCCACGTAGTAGGGAGCGTTGACGGTCTGTACTTGGGGTAAAAACTCTTTGTGGACCACACCCTCGGCATCGAAAAAGACGATGAGCATTGTTTCCACTTTGAATTTACTCATCTTTGCCTTCTTCGGTTTCGGGGAAGGCAAGGTGTGAGCAGACTCCCCATAAGCTTGCTTAAGCAGTTCGTGAGTTTCGGCAGCTTTTTGGTTGAGCTTTGTGCAGAACTTGACCGCCCAATGTTGTTCGAAAGTANGATTTGCTCATCTTTGCCTTCTTCGGTTTTGGGGAAGGCAAGGTGTGAGCAGACTCCCCATAAGCTTGCTTACGCAGTTCGTGAGTTTCGGCAGCTTTTTTGTTGAGCTTTGTGCAGAACTTGACTGCCCAATGTTGTTCGAAAGTATCCGCCATCGCGCGCCGTGACGTGCTCACAAAACACAGNGTGGACCACACCCTCGGCATCGAAAAAGACGATGAGCATTGTTTCCACTTTGAATTTACTCATCTTTGCCTTCTTCGGTTTCGGGGAAGGCAAGGTGTGAGCAGACTCCCCATAAGCTTGCTTAAGCAGTTCGTGAGTTTCGGCAGCTTTTTGGTTGAGCTTTGTGCAGAACTTGACCGCCCAATGTTGTTCGAAAGTACCCGCCATCGCGCGCCGTGACGTGCTCACAAAACACAGGTGCACTAAATCAGCGATACTGACGCCTCTGATGCTCAAGCAGACTGACCTTGGGTGCGCTGTGAAGCTAAAGGCCTCCCCCGCCAACCCAACTGGTTCCAGCGCGGTCCGACCAGTAGGAGCGCGGGAAAGAAATATATTTCATGACTTTTGGGACACACCTTGTACATACATCTTCGTGCACAGATACAATTTCATTTTGATATACAACTTCATACATAAGGAACATTGATTTATCAAATAATCTGACAGGTCAATTAATATGTACTTAAATTCTTCACTTTCAAGGTGTGGAAGGTAAAATTTAGCTTAAACATATTACACTAGAATTTTATTTCACAGTGTATGGATGTCCTGCAGGTGGTAATTCTAGCTTTCAGTCTCTGTCAATGCCCCACATCAGAAAAGTCATCTGCCCTGCTACTGTTTCTACCCACTAACTCTACACTAACACACCAACATTCAAACACTCTGGCTGGACAACTATGTGGAATATTAACTATAAGAATGTTAGGGGTTTAAATTACTTACCATCTTCTGGAATTATGGATATGTAATCAGACCATCTGAAAATGGAGTTAAAAGGGTAGAAAGCATGCATGCCTCCTAATTAGTGCTGCAATTGAATAATGAACCAAAGTGAGCAATACATAACATGCATCCCATATATCATACACTTGTTAACAGTAAGAACTGAAGAACACAAGCAAGCTAACTGTAATTACGCTGTTATTATTCATAAACATGCCTCCATGTTCACTGCAATAACTAACAATACTTCAGCACAAAGCTTGTTCCTGCATACAAAGAACAGGAACAAATAAATTAGCAGAGTGGATTCTGTCTAGGTTAAGAAAAATCAACAATGCAATGACATGGGCTATGCCAAAGTTCATGCGTTTAGCTCCCAGCTTCCCACCATGGTAGCCCATATTGAATCCCAGGACAAGTCATGTCAGATTTCTGGTGAACAAAGTAGCACTGGGACCACTTATCTCCAAGTACTTCAATTCCCCTTGCTTCACTCTACCAAATGCTCCACATTTATATAGTCTTGACATCATCCTTAAATACTCAGCTTAAAAAAACAATAACAAGCACTGCCTTTCTAGCAATGTCAAATAAGGGTAATACTCAGAAAAGCTACAGATATGGTCTGATTACATTTTGTTCAAAAGCCAAATAGTGCAATGAAACTGTTTCTCTTTTATTATTTTCATGAGTGTTATTAAGATGATATGAATCATACAGAAGTTCACATAATTAAAATACTCACCTAATATTTCACAGGCACAATCTCTGTAATAATGACAGTATGGAAACCCCATTATTTCGATGCAGGCAGAAAGGTGACAGATAAATCAGTGAACTATATTTCCACGAAGTGGTGAATGAGCACATATTAACGCTTGAACTTTGAACTCAATTATAAATCTGTTTGACAAATGTCAAACCAAACTAAACATTTCCCTTGCCATTTGCAGGACACAGGGCAATCATCCTGATCTGCCATAACAGTCCACCTCCTCCTCCCACCACTGTCATTAATACCACCACCAACTGTTATCAGGGCAGACTGACAAACCAACAATGCACAAATTCATGGTTAGCTAGCATCTAGTTTGAATCCTGGCTATCCAGAAAAAAGTCTTTATGATTTTCCTACCTCTCTCAAGACAATTTCTGGGATAGCTCTATGTAACAGGCAACCAGTGCTTCCCACAACCTAACATGTGATTAATCATTCATAATGATACTACCAATTCCGATTCAACAATACATAGCTTCAGACTCTGATACAGCATCATAAAATAACCACCTTATCATCACCTCTACTAGATGTAATATACTTTACCTTCCCATACCAATCCAAATGATTACTGAAACATCCATCATATTATGCAAACCTTCCATTCCTTTGATTTCTTGGCCAAAGAGCTGCTGTCAACATCGCTGGCACTTGCATGCATTCTTAAGAAGTTATAATAAATACTCACCCTCTCTG
Source organism: Cryptotermes secundus (assembly GCF_002891405.2). Taxonomy (NCBI): domain Eukaryota; kingdom Metazoa; phylum Arthropoda; class Insecta; order Blattodea; family Kalotermitidae; genus Cryptotermes; species Cryptotermes secundus. The sequence continues at coordinate 611,811 of NW_019719379.1, forward strand.
TGTTTTCTCCATTCAAACTCAAGTACAACATCTGTGTGCCCTACAAATGTGTGAACTGGAGATGTATGATTTGCAATATTCCATAGCAGGAGGCTATTTTCTCCTCTTCGTAACTGTGGGACAACCACCGTAATCAAACCTTCACCAAACGGCTGTAAAGACAGTCATCGCGTACTGTGATTAGACAGGATAAGAATTAAGGCAGAAAATCTTTACATATTTCTCAGTGTTAATATAGACCATATACGAGGGGGGACCCAAAAATAACTGGAATTTATTTTTGTTATTTTTTATTTTTGCATTTTTATTGAACTGTATATTAGTCCCCTTCAAAGTATTGTCCATGTGCATTAATGCACTTGTCCCAATGCTTTTGCCACTGCTCAAAACAGTGCTGGAATTCTTGAGGCTGGATACTGTTCAAAGCCTTTAGCGTGTTTTCTTTGACTTCATCCACATCACGGAATCGCTTTCCTTTCAGACTTCTCTTCATCCGTGGAAACAAAAAAAA
>NW_019719379.1:612894-646481 GCF_002891405.2 Cryptotermes secundus
GTGAATGTTTGCCGCGACTTGAAGAGTGAAGTGCAGTTTTCCCTAACAGAAAGCAAAATTTCACGCACACTCTTTGTTCCTTCTGGTCGGCCATCTCACTAATCGCCAAAGGGTTGAAACAGGAACGCACACAACAGAGCACCACAGACAAACCACTTAACTCAGACTGACGCCAGCTCACTAACAGTTGCGGGAGACCCCCAGCTAACACCACCTAGCAGCACAACTCGTAACTACAAAGCATGCGCGCGCAACAGGTCGGTTCCGGTTATTTTTGGGTGCCCCCTCGTACAATGAACAGGTTGATCTAGAGGTAACATTCTAGGTTTGCATCCAGGAGGTGCTTGGATTGAACCTCAGCTAGGACACTACCTATCCTGAGAGTTTTCATGGTTTTACTCAGTCTGTCCAGGCAAAAGCCAGGATAGTACCTCAGTTAGGCCAGTACCATTTCCTTCCACAACCAACAAGATTAATGACTGGCAGTTATGATATACCAATTTATTTAACACAATTCTACATATTTATATACTTCTAAACTGGTCAGCTGGTACAATCAACAATTTTCTCAACACACAAACATTATAGAAACCTTTCACTGTTGACAATAACAGAGCAGAGCTTCTGTCCACCTAAATTCATACTACAGGTACATAAATACATATTTAATTAAAACATAACTGAATACTCTGCTATAACTGTAAATTTATTAAAGTTTGAACTTCGTTCATTTCCAGATAATTAAACAAACAGCAGTGGACATAATACAATTACTGCTCTACAAGTAAATTTTCTAACTTGTTAAAATCTTCTTCAGGCCTCAGTTTCTACAACTTTATTCATGGTTATATCCAATAACACTGTACTTTTTTAATACTGCATGTTTATATATAATGGATATAAAATTAGTCCCTAAAAATATTACATAAGTGTTACAGAGCTTGTTAAAAAAAACATATCGTCACATGTATGAGTGACTCTTTGACATGGTTTTGGATTGGACACTGGATTTATTGACCACTTAATTACAGCACTATCACTAATTTCCACATTTTGCAAATCACTACAGCACAGGCTAAGTCCTTTCTAGTATGTAGTTGCCTGGTAATGGCTCCAACAGTGACTATTCCTCTGCTTCCATGCTCAAGTCCTCTCTGAATGGTGGCTCCCTTCCAACTGAGCTCTGAACTCTGTTCAGCTCATAACCCCTCAGCATGGACCACACAGAAAACACCGTTCCTCTGTTTCTTATTAAGAATCTGCTGCCTAGCAACAGATGCTGTTCTGTTGTTTCTTTTACGGCCATTTCCTAATAATGAATGTTGTTTCAGAGACGTCTATCAACAGCTGTTTCTCTGGCTTTACAGTTCTTGCTTTCAGCAAATATGCCATAATATTTACCTTGCTCTTGGCTTATGATGATTTCATAAAAATTAAGCCTTATTAAAAATTTCATTAGATCTGAATTCTGACCAGAAACAAGAATGATGGACACTTAAAACCCTGAATAATAATTTTCATATTGTCTTCAGTCTGGTGCTCAAGCTGAGTTCTGAATGTCTACTTAAGCTGAAACTGAAATTTAATTAAAACTTTAAGTCATCTGCAATGAAATTTACAAAGCTTCAATTTCTTCAATACTTTCTACCCTTCTCATAATGAACATGTAGTTATACTGACTGTGTAACGGGCCCTCCATACAGGTGAAGAAGTTGTTAGGATGCTCTCAGCACGGCGAGGATTCGTGATATCAAAGAATTTAACAGTGCAGTCTTGACTAGAAGTGGCCAGCTGGTTCTCATGAGTTGGGCTCCAGTCCAGACCATGAATCTATGAGATAAAAGAAAAACCTGTCAAGTAACAACAAAAAAGAAATGATTGATGATTAATTCTTGAATTTTTGGTGACACAATTTTCAATTGCAAAATTTATGACATGAAATGAGAAAGGAACATGATTATGAATAACAGATTACTAAGGATTGGGAAAAAGGTGGTCATGGCCTACTTAAAGACATCATCATACCATTTTCCTTCCTACGGTCAAGTCAGTTGGTAACTTGATAAACACTGAACTGAGTGTTTTCAAACTATATGTCCATAGTTTTTAACTGCTCACAAACAACCTCTCTGATAAGAAATAAATTAAATTTATACATATTAGAATTTGAACAGAAGAGCACCTGCTTGAACAGCAACAGGAATCACAGTAATGGGTCTTTGCATGACTACATTTCCATCCTTAAACTGAATTTGTGTTCACTTATACATTTATATTTATTTAATAAGTAACTTAGGCTATACAGTGCGAAATGATTAGATCATAGCGAATAACAAAATGAAAAGGATTTGAACAAAAGCAGTTTTAGAATAATTTAAGGCACTTCCCTGAAATATCTGGAGAGACTGCGGAATACCATGACAAACCTCAGTCAGAATACTCAGTGTCCAAACTGAGATTCAAACCGAGCATCTCATGAATAAATATCAGAAGTGTTACTGTTTGAGCCACTTTGTTCAGTGAATAGAATGTTGACAATGTCTGCATTTTGGAAGGTTTTGTCCTCATATGAAAGTACCTAAACAAAGAAAAGAAAGCAGTATTTCTTTATAAGACACCAGTACATAAAAATATCTGTACTCGCTTTTGCCAAATGAGCAGCAATGTACTGCACTGGAGCAGTTCCTTTTCTTTGGTCCCAAAGCTTGATATCACCATCATGTGCAGTAGCTAGTAAGTATCTAGATAAGCGATTCCACCGAACTTGAGTTGCACCAGCTGCAACGAAAGAAATACAGTCATGGACGTGAATGGAGATTATGCTTTTCTTGTATGGCATTACAGTGTTTCTTTTATTCAGATGTGAATGTACTAATAAACCTAAAAATAATGTTTTCTTTCACTTTAAAGTATGTTATACAATGAGATGCTACATATATTCATAAAAAAATTCTACAAATGAAAGAAGTTGTTTTAGTTAAATGTTCCCTAATGGTTATACAGTGTTGTGACTATTATATATGTCTAGGTCTATGGACACTATGATTTCTTTCTTTACTTTACAGTGATGTTCTGAACAGTAAAACATATAACAAAAATATGCTTGAGTGAGAGCATATTTGTAGGCTTTCCACCTTCATACAGCAAATTCTAACAATAAAGATACTATAAATTGAAGGTATTATTATGCCACAACATTAAAATTCTTCATTATGGATGTAGCTGTAGAGACCACAGGAAAGCATCAAGTGAGACCCTGAAAATGGTAATAAAAATTTACAATATAATTGGGCACATGGGGGCACAGCCTGATGTGAAAGTATTACTCCAGGATATTCCTGGATGGTTCAAGGGGCAACACAAAAAAATCAGATAAAATGGCTCATAAAAAGAAAATAGAGTATCAATGCTTGGTAATACTTCATTTGTAATGTGGTAAAATGGTGTTTTAGTAACAAATTAAAAATACAAAAATTGTGATTTACATAAAATCACATAAAATACATTCTGCTTCTTTTCATGTTTGATATTTTTGTTTAGGAAATCAGTATTATCAATGGCTACATTTTCAATCTCCATATACTGCACACATTCAGTCCTCAAGTATGGTGTTATCTTCTTTTGATAGTCTACCTGTATGTCCAGCCTTCATTTTTATTTTCTATTGCTATACATACACTTACATGATGGCAATATCAAAATGTATTAACACTATAACACTTAAATTAAGAAGAAAATCAGGAGTGGGATACTGGGGATATTAAATTATGTTTGGCTCAGATAAAGATATTAAACAACTGCAGAGTCAAGAATTCAGGAAATGCACTTGCAGGAATGCCACTGGGCCTAATAAAACCATCTTGACTGGAAACATTTTCCACACAGAAGATATCAATGGGACACACAGCAAGTGAAAATGGAGTGTGAATCGGGTACAAACACCTGTGCTCCACATGCATCTGGTATCTAGTTCACCTCCTTACCAACAGCAGAAAGAGACAGTGAAGGCCTCCTCTGCTCTCGTATATCCCACACATGAATGAAAGTGTCTATTGAACAGCTAGCCAGCAAATTCGGATCAAACCGATGCCAATTGAGATCACTAACTACTCGAGTGTGTGAGCGAAGCGTCTGTGTTTGAACTAAATCTCCGCCTGACTGCCATGACAGTATCTCCACTCGCTGACTGCTCTGAAATCAGAATGCATAACATACTGAAACTGCTTCCATGAAGACAGAATTTTAACACTGTTTCAAGATCTTTAAGTACTCACAGAGATAGCACAAAGGTCTTTATTGATTGAACTGGGGTTCCACTCTGCAGCACCAACTTCATATTTACTATGACGGGGAATTTTGTGAAGAGCATCTGAAGAATCATCAAGATTCTTGATTGCCAAGTACCTACGACTGAAAGGAAACACAATTACTATTCTCATGATTCTATAAACACAATTTACATATCTACTAGCCATTTAGAACCTAAGAAAATCCACATTCCTACAGTCAGAATATGATACATACAGATATTTTTAATGTTACATTAATTTAATTTATGATGAAAAACCATAGGAAATAACATGACATGAAACTGTTTAACCTTTGAAATATTAGATTTACATACCATGCACAAGTAATAACAATGCACAAAACTTTGTCAACTGTATACTGTGACATGACAGAATAGTTTAACAAGAGAAGCCATCCTTTGCAACATAATGGTTCAATACACACATTTCCACAGCAACAAGTTAAGAAGCAACAGTGGAGGAAATGGATGCTGAAGTTATATAAAGAGGCCTCAGTCAGTGTTGTAAGATGGCAGAGAGCCGGCAACTATGTGAGCAGCTGACATTGTTTGCAGCTGCTATAAAGCAATGATTAGTGAAGACATAGCTTACTGACAAGTGTTACATTGATTTGTTAGTGTGCAGATTAGCTGCAGTGTTACAATTATACATAGCTGTGAGTTACAAGTGTTCAGTAAATCCCACTGCCATTACAAACCCAATGGTTCTTCATTAATATGTGACAATATTTTACACAGTACTGATTGAGAATTGACAAAATTACTGTAAAGAATGTGCAAAGGAGCAGCTGTGAGTTACTTGAAAATACTACCTGGAGGAACTGCAGTGATTTTCAGAACGTTTTAGTCAGACTGGCCAATCTTCAAGCTAAACTAACTTAAATCTGAAGCAGGCGCACTAACTATTACGCGAAACATTCAAGAGGATCCTAGTGGTTTATGCTTTTTATAAATGCAGTTGGTCACACCAAGTTATACTTAATGTGCCTGTACATGAACTTCAGACAAAGGAAACTAACTCCTAAACGAATTTTGGACATGAAAGTTCTCACACAATGAGCACTTCAAAGATAGATGGGGACTGAGGATGCAATTAAAGGGACCTCAAGAGAATTAGTTGTGGTAGAGCTGCACCCGTGTGGAGGTTGGGTCAAATACCTCCACCGTGACCCTGCACGTTGTAGGGGGTGACGAAAAGGGAAGTCTCAAAATATGGTCACGAATCCCAAGGGACTCGGACACGAAAAAGACTGCAATGGCAAGGGCCAGCAGCATATACAAAATACAGACCCATTCTCTCGTCAGAGAGGGCGCCCCATGAAAACAATACTGTAACTGTCAAACAGCAATAAATATCTGGTCATGAGCCCCAGATGGGGCTCAACACCAAGAATTACTGACTGACTGACTGACCGTCAGTCGCAATGTGACTTTGACTCTGACTTTGAGTTGTGGTAACATACTGCTAGTCTGGCAGGTGATTACCATAACTTCAACAAAACATACTGCCTCCATGTTCTACCCTGATGACCACCAGACTAGATGACATCACAACCCAGAACACAATATGAATTTTCACTGCCATGAAAACCTCTAATCTTATATGCAGTAATATATAACGAATTAAATTGAAATGGTTCAGGAAAGGGTCCAGTGGTGGATTTTTGAAGTTCCTGAACCTTGAAGCTGCAATCGGTTGACTAGTTATTCCAAATTATATATAAAGAATGCCTGCAAAATTGGCAATTTAAGAAGTTAAGATGCATCATATCTTGCTATTCCTATTCACACTACTTATTATAGAACTTCAATTTCCAACCATCACCTGTACATCAGTCCCCCCTTCCCCTTAGACCCTTTATTTACCCAGGTCAATTCAAACAAAACTAACATGTAATATGTTCCAGTTTCAAATATTCTCCTCCACAATCAGTCTTACCTCATTACAGTTTAACTAAGATATCCACTCACCCAGCTAACAGTGCATAAACTCCACTTGAATCTACAGCCATAGCGCTGGCCTGAAAAGAATGTAAATTGGCACAATGTAAACCATCCTTAACCTCTATAATCCTACTTGAGGTTTCTAAATCCCCCGGTAATACAGAGCTGGTAGCCAGATTTTAACTTAGGTATGAACATATTATTACTAAAAAATGCAGCTCTTGGTCAGTTGGACTGTGCACAAACACAACAATAGTATAGCACATGTCCAATCAATCCAATAAAGATCAATGTTTGACTTCCACGTCATTCATGGAATTGAAACCCCACTGTTACATAAATACAGTACAGTACAGTGATAACCATCAAAGAAAACAAGGTAATATTCCAACATTGCTGTCACACTACCAACCAACCAGACCATTCATTCGGCTTTTAAGAAAGACTTAAATCCTTTTTATTGAAATATTCTTTTTATACGATACATGAATTTGTTAGTTTTAATAAAAAAGTGGGTGCAAGTAATTATGTTTGGATGTCTTAGCCATTCATGAGCTGTATATAGTACTTTTTGTATTCTTTTAAAATGTTGTATTTATATATTGCTTATGATTGTAACAAATTCTGGTAGTATGCTTGTAACTTTGTAGATTTGTTTTGTTAACTTGTATTGCCAAATGACTTGTCCAAGTGTTACTATGTAGCAAAACGGATGAAAATAAAATACAATACAATACAAATACAATGAATGCATATGCAACATACCAAACAATATTGTAAAGCAGTGGTTCTCAACCTTCTTTTGCTTGTGGCCCACTTCTGAGTTTCATTCACTTCTGTGGTCCCCACCCTTCATATTTTTCATTTATAATCAATGTAATATTTACAATAAATATGTACTTTATCAACTGCATGTTTATATATATATTTGTTTATAATATAAGAAATATTAATAATAAAAAAGAGGTTTATTAACACCTCAAAGGCGAGAGGGTGTTGGGTGATGCAAGGATTATGTGGAGCAGTGTATTTATCATTAGTGCCAATAATCATTACAATTTTTCACCATTTATTATATCATGTTTAATTTATGACTTCAATCTGCCATACTTATCATTAGTGCCAATAATCATTACAATTTTTCACCATTTATTATATCATGTTTAATTTATGACTTCAATCTGCCATACTTATCATTAGTGCCAATAATCATTACAATTTTTCACCATTTATTATATCATGTTTAATTTAAGACTTCATGTTTAATTTATGACTTCAATCTGCCATATGAAAGTAATGGAAAAAATATAATATTTGAATTAAATAATTTTACAGTTCAAGGAGTGGGCAATCAAAAGAAAAAACAGAACAAAATATGGATATCTATATGAATGTGTATCTATACCTTTGAACATAAACCAAGCAAACTGGTCCATGCAGACAAACAATTCTGGGCCGTCTGAACTTTCTACTTAAAATGAATACAAAACAGCTGTAATTAATTCAGAACACTTTTCTTTTGTAGACAGAGGGTATTCAAATTCTATTGAAAGCTAATAATTTATTGTAATGAAAGTTCAAGTTATTGTGAAATGTAATGCTTAGTTGTAGGAAAATAGTACCTGCCGTTTTTAACTTACCTCCAAAGTAGGGAATTTCCACAATATTACAACTTGCACAGAAAAATGTCTTGTTCCAAACACTACGAATACCGAATACCTAAAATTTACTGAAAAGGTGGAGGTAAAACTCACGAGAGGAGTGGGAGATATCTAAGATCATAAAAGATGTTTACAGTTAAACATTTCGTTAGGGCTTTGCCCGCTCCGAGAAGGCAAGTCTCTGTTTACCAGTACTTGGAATTCCCCGACGTAAGGTCGTGGTTTAAATACAGAAGGTTCTGTCCCTACTAGGCATTTTGTTATTATATGTAGTGACCATTTGGCATTTTTGTTTCTTTTTATATTAATAATTTTAATTTAGAAGTGAAATTTTCGTAGCCCACTTAACAGTTTCTATTGTCCCCATTTTTCCGACTTTTACCTGTGGCCTCCTCCGAAATACGTCATGCCCCCGTTGAGAACCACTGTTGTAAAGGAACCAAATGCCTTCAATAATTCATACCTGTAAGTCTCTGTGTTCGGCAACTATAAATTCACTACTCCACCTCGTCGCCATTGTTTGACGTCTATGAAATTAATACACTTAAAATGAAAGTGAAGTGACCACAGTAACTTTACCATACCATTGTTATACTGGTGAAAAATATACACGTTTGAGTACCATTGTCTCTAAAGAAATAACACAGCATTACTACACATTAATCCGAGTATTTAATACTTCCATTCCTTCCATTCATACTTTCGGACGCTTTCAACAATTGCCGCAAGGCACCGGCACTTATGTGAACAGATAAACGAATTCACCGAATTGACTGACCAACCCGTGGCACGTACCCTTTGATGGTGGAAACGGTAGAAATATTGTTTAACGTCTCGATCACGTTGCAAGTTTTTAATTGATGTGTCTATGCTCGTAATCGGTAGTACGAATCACGAGGCTCGGTATCTTGGCTCAGTCGGTAATCAGAATGACAACTATTAGGCTACCTTGTGCACACACACACATACACATAAGCTCAGGCATATAAACAATAACTTTTAACTCCTAATATGCAGAGGACCTTACTCCAACTTTTAGGTAAAAGTGCAGTGGTTGAACTGATTTAACCAGTTCCTGTGTAAGATGGTAAGTGACCAGTATTCTGAAGGCGCCTGATTAGAATCTCAGCCAGGGTATCAACTATCCTTACTTACATTCATGATGTGTATTTGTACCAACCGTCATACAGTGCACACAATTTCATCTTTCTCTTCACTACATGTTTCGGCACTAATGTGCCATCTTCAGGTGTGGTTTTATTTACGTCAAATCATTGCACTGTATGCCATCATGTCTCCTTTATAAAATGATTAAAATGTATATATGTCATGTATAATAATAAAGTTTATATATTAAAACTTTTCAAGATTTATCATCTATACGTCGCACTTCAAATTCGCGAGTTACGTCAATCCTCTCCTATGGGAGTACTCTTCCTATATTCTTGTGTATATTGTGTCCTGTGTTGTGTTGTACAACGCACACAGTCACAAGGGAAGGACACAACACAGGACACAATATACACAAGAATATAGGAAGAGTACTCCCATAGGAGAGGATTGACGTAACTTGCGAATTTGAAGTGCGACGTATAGATGATAAATCTTGAAAAGTTTTAATATATAAACTTTATTATTATACATGACATATATACATTTTAATCATTTTATAAAGGAGACATGAAGGCATACAGTGCAATGGTTTGACGTAAATAAAACAACACTTGAAGATGGCACATTAGTGCCAAAACATGTAGTGAAGAGAAAGGTGAAGTTGAGTGCACTGTAAGACGGTTAGTACAAATACACATCATGAACGTGAATCAGTGCAACAGGATGCTAAAATATAACATTATCTTTACTTAGGTTTTCATAGATTTCATCAGTCCCTCTAGCCAAATGCTATGTTAGTACTTCAACTAAGCCATAACCACTTCCTTCTAAATACTTTCCAATTCAACTCTATATAAAGAAAGCAGTCTTCTGGGATTTGGCACCATGTATATGTGGTGTTAACCGACGTTTCGGAAGAACGTATTGCCTCCATCTTCAGGGTAGAAGAAAAAATATAAGAATTCTGCAAGCGGAGAGACCGTGAGAACCGGTAAAAGCAGACTGTGTGGAAATACACAGCTATGTGAGAGCAGAGAGGGTAGGGGGGAAGGGCAAGTATACAAGTGAAAGCAGTGAAAGCCTCAAATCTTACAACTCTATATAGTTTAAGTTTACAGCATTGTACATTAAACCAAGTTTCTTTAAAGAAACTACACAAGAATCTTCACATCTAGAATCATAGCAATGCTATGAAACAAGCTATGCATGCACATTGCACTATACAACTCAATTTCCATCTACAGTATGATGGGTATTTTAAGACTGATAGATGGATGGTCAGGTAGATCATGTTGGTATCCCACAGAGGCTACACAGCATGTTGTAGGACGAGTCAGAGTACAGTATAGGTACATTACAGGTGCAAAATTTTTCCATACATAGACTACTTTGTCATATTTAACTGTATTTAAAGTCCAAAAAAAATGTTTAAGACTGATCAAAAGAGTCAATAACAGGATATCGTGTAGAGAATTTTTTGGTGAATTTAAAATTTTAACCTTAACTTCATTGTATATCTTTGAGACGTTGTGTTTTTTAAGGAAAAATAGGGTATATAACATCTCGTATTCAGATGTGTACGGTTATAACACAGTACATAAGCAGAATTTGTATGTCCAACCATGTAACACCTCACGTTGTAAAAGGAGTGTGATTAACATGGGAATAAGATTGTATAATAACTTGCCCTCTCAAATAAGAAGTATTCAAGAGTTCAAGGTTTTTAAGCGTCAATTAAAGGATTACTTGTTGTGCAAAGCTTTTTATTCCCTTCAAGAATATTTTTACAAGAATTAGCTTAATAATAGAACAAAGATACTTAGGTAATTTATTTTAGATATTGCATGTAATTTATAGTTTAGCTTTTGTTGCCTTATTATACTCATCCACTGTTTTATCATATTTAAAGGATTTATTATGTTATTTTTCTATGGTTTTTTATATTATTAGTCATTTGATGTGATGTTTAATCTCATATATTTTTTTATAAAACTGACTTGTCCAATTGTACATAATGTAACAGTTATGGATGTTAAATAAATCAATCAATCAATCAATATTAAATTACAAAGAAGAGTCAATAAATAGGTCACAAATGGAAGTAAAACGGCTGTAATGGATGTACTAGCTTTTCTGTGTGCATCACTAGGCAGCAGCACAGTCCAGCTTCATGACCTTCATGACGTTCATGACAGTCTGAACATTCTGAACTCAGAGATTGACAGTGTGAAAGTAGAATCAAGCACAGGTCTTGATGTCATCATCTACAAAGTAATTAAATACTTACCAGCAGAGATGAGAGGGGTATTATTAGGCCTATACAATGAGATTCTGCAGACTGGAATTTTCCACAGTGAAGGAAACAATATGCAATCTTCTTCATCCAAAATGTGGATGGGAAAAACTTTTGACCTATTTCATTGGTTACCTGCTCACTGAAGATTCTTGAAAGAATGATAAACTTCAGACAAGTTTGTGGCTAGAACACCATAAAAAGCTGACTGACCTATACTTTGGAATCTAGAAAAATAAATGCTGCGTGTATAGCCTGGCACTGATGTATTCTGACATAGTAAATACCTTCGACAACAACAAAATAATTGGAGCTCTTTTTCTGGATATAGAAGCAGTGTATAACAATGTACTGGTAAATATCTTAACTGAAAAACTAGCAGAAATGAAAACCCCAGAGCTAATGACCTTAGGATCAAATTCGACGCTACTGACATGATCAGAAGAGTTACACATGGCTTGCCTCCAGGAAGTGGTTAAGTCTGCTGCTATGTAATATTTGTATGGTGTCTCTGGAGAAAAGCATTAAAGGAATATTTAAAGTGTTACAATTTTCAGATGATATGGCTATTTACACCACAGATACAAGCCCAGAAGCAGCTCTACCTAAACTGAAAAACTCAGCCGGAGAGTTAAGTTAGTATCTTCATGATAGCGGATTACAATTACATCCTGAAAAATGTAAATTGTGTATATTCAAGAACAAGTGATCTCAAACAGAAAAGGCGTGGGCGATAAGATGATTATGTCTGAAAATTAATAAAATTCCTAGGACTATACTTTGAAACTGATTTAAAATGGAATCATCAAGTGGAAGCTATTAGGCAGAAGTGCATTAAACCTATGACAATTATTAGTTACATTTGACCACATGGATGGGACTGGATCCTACTATAATCCTGCAGTTACATACAATTCTAATCCGGTTATGCATCGAATATGGAGGTTTTCTATTTCACTCCCTAAGTATAGGTCAGATGGATTTGCCAGAAAAAATACAGTGCAAAGCCATTAGACTAACCCTTGGATATATGAAGGCAACACCCAAAAATGTTATGCTAGTAGAGGCCAAAATACCTCCAATAACATTCCCATTCAAACTCCTAGGCAACACTTATGTAACCGGAGCTCATAGCAATCCTGATCATCCAGTAATACGATCTTGCCACAAATGGCAAGGGTTTGTGAGGAGAGTACATAAATGCTCAGAGGAAAGGTAACTTTGATCTATGCTTCCTATACAGACATAGAACCGGCCGGCCATCTGACAGCAAAGAATGCAACGTTCCCTCTCAAACCCTTTTGGTTAAGCGGAGCCTGCCCTGTTATGATTGCCGTTGGTGGGGGGGATATTACGTTGGCTAGTAGGTGACGTCTTTACCGACTAAGCTGTTGGCAGTGGCTGCTACCGCCAAACATTTTTGTAGTTTGTCGCATGCTTCTTCTGGTGGTTATTTGCTTGGCTTACTCTTCGTCCCTGAGGATGACGACGACAAATTACTCCGGAAAAATTGGCTTTTTCCGAACTACACGGTGTTATAACCTAGATAACAATACTCTTCATGCTCTTCATCTCTTCATAGCCACCACGGCCACCACCATGAGAGCACGAAACCCAGCTTAGCGCCGAAATCAGCGGATAGATGACAGCACAATTTCATACGGATTCGGTGTCAACCACCAACTTGAGAACCTGAAACCCACCACGGATCACAACAAATAACCAATTTACCCAGTAACTATCACGTATTTATTCAGTGGAACGAAGTATGAAAGTAGTCGTCAGAGTTCGTCTGGGTCGTCTGGGTCTTTAATAGTCTTAGTAGCTTAGTAACGTCAGTAATCAGTAATCTCATATGGTCGACGAGCAAGAAATGCGAGACGCTGTTGATACAAGTTGAGTGACGTAATAAGTGTAATATATAATTATTTATTTCATAGTTGTCACAGTTTTTGACTGCAGATTGCCGACAGAACGATGGGTGGAGGAGATTTGGTATGTCTGATACATTAATTCAACGTATGCAAGTAGGCATTTTGTTATGTAGTGTATAATACGAGAATTTATTTAGATGTTTAGGATTTGAGGTTAAGATGTTGATTAGATAATTAAAAGTTGTCATTTATATACAGAAGTGGTGTATTTTTAGCCATTTGTAAGTAATTACGGAGTTAAAGTATCGTAATTAAAAATAGGTGTTCATTACCCAACACAACAGATATTTAAATCAAGGAATTCCGAGTAGAATTCATTTAACCCTCGTTCCTGTTGCGCCCACTCCGAGAGCTGCAAACCTTGTGTAGTTGATATTGTATTAGGTAGTCCAAGGTTATAATCAGATGAAATGCAGTTTAATTCAGGGTAACGTTAACTCCTTAATACATATTTATAAGTTGCAGTCCTACTTGACTAATCTCNCCCCCCCCCCCGGAGTTGCTTGAATGTGACAGTTATTATTTGTGGAAGACCTTCAGCCAAGATTTGGCCTGCATTATGTTTTTTCTTTTTTATATAGGGCTTCACATAGTACCCGTTGTTTGTAATAGTTAACTTATAGACAGTATTTCATAGTTTTAAGTTTGTTTACAGTCAATTTTATATGAAATTTAGCATTCTTAGCATCAGTGGCCCACCTACTTTCTCTTTAAGACTGAAAGCTGAATGAAGGTGTTCATGTGGCCATAAAGTTATTGAAATTACAATATTGATTGATTGATTGATTTCATCACTGTAGATCATTGTACATGATATATGACAAGTCAAGTTAATTCTGAATATTAACAATTTGATATATAAGTAGATTAAAATTACAATAGTTACAATTTTACTGCTGATTACAATTTAGAATTGGTTAGATATTCTTATTTGTGGAGAATTTGATGGAATGAATATATGCCATATTTCAGAGTTTTATCGTCATACATTGTTTCACTCCCATTTTTCATAGGACGGTGAGTGTGTTATGTTGTGTACTATAAGAAGTCACAAGTGTTGACTTTGGGTTGACCTCCAGATTCATATCAACTTTCATGTGATTTGGCAGTTTACTTCAGTAGCTGAAAAGGGGTTTCATGCAAGTGGCATGGCAGTCTCACCATCCCTAAGCAAGAAACTGTAACAGGAACAAAATGAACCTAACATACTTTTCTGTAGTTAAACTATAGACTGACTTTACTGCTAACATGACAGTTGCTTATAGGTGTATAAAGACTGGCAGTTTTCACGTAGTGCATACATGTTTTTGTTATCATGAATCTACTAATTTGAATAACAGGTGTGACATATTAACATTGTCCTGCTTTCAGAACCTAAAGAAGTCATGGCATCCATCAACAATGAGGAATATGGAGAAAGTGTGGAAGGCGGAGCAGAAATATGATCAAGAAAAGAAAAGAATAGCTGAACTGCAACGTGAAATCAGAGAAGAGAGAGCAAGAGAAGATATTCAGAAATATGCTGAAGAGAAAGGTGTTGTAGAGTAAGTTTTAACCTGTCTTAATAAAATGCTTCAAAAGAAATGTGACACAGAAGCATCAGTACATATCAGTGGGTGACTCGAGTAACTTTACAATTTACTGCCACATTAATGCTGCAATTTGTAGAAGTTTATTAGTAAAAACAGTGCCTGAATTAACCCGAGAATTTGCCTGCAGTAAGTTCACAAGATTATATTTGTAGTTTTGTTTTTAAAAATATATATGTAAAAAAACATTTAAGGTTAGGTTTTGGACTTCATTTTAACATATGCAGTTGGCTGTGTTAACATTGTGGTAAAGTCTTAAATTTACTTGGATTAACCTTTAACATAAAAGTACCAGGCATCTACTGTATGTGTAATTAACATTCTTGTAAAGCATACTGTACCAATTTATGTTCACTTTTTTCAGAATGTGTAAAGGAATAAGGTAACGGGTACATTTACTGGCCCTTCAGCACAAACATTTAAATACCGTGGTTGTAGGTGCCTGTGGTAATATTGTCACATACGACTAGTCATGGTGTTTCAGGATTTATTGAACACTTATAAATCATAACTACAAGTAATTATAATGCTCTCAGTAATTCGCGAACTGTTGCTTGTCAGTTCAGCACATGCTAAGTTTTCAGTGTCTTTACTAGCCATTGCCTGGTAAGAGATCCCAACAGTGTCCTCTTATGCTCATTACATTACTGGCTGGTGACTGCCTCACAGCTAACTCATGGCACAGAATTTTTAGCAAATGACACTTTATGTAATCTATATCAATTTATTCTCTCAGCTGTCTTTTACCTATGGCATTAGAAGTCAAAGACTCTACTGAAAATTGAAAAATAGTACAGTGTGGCATCCATAAAAGGTGAAGCTATTCCTGTCACAGTGCATGGACGCCTATAGGGTTGTGAGACACTGAAGCTCCCACATTTTCTACACAGTTGGGTCACAGATGGCGGTAAGGTTGTCACCCTTACGCGCCAGCTACCCTTTATTCTCAGGAAGATCCCTGGTACTTATTTCTGTTAAGAGGCTGAGTCGACCCCAGGGCCATAGGGCAGCTGGAAGGATTGTCAGTTGAAAAATCCGATCACCTCATCCGGAATTGAACCCATGACCTGGCTTGTAGCATAGTGCCTCAATCCTCTAGGCTACTGCATGTTGTCCATGCAGGACATTTATGAAACTGAAATTAATACAGAACTCACAGGAAGCTTCCAAACTACAGTCATGCAGTAGTTACAAAAAACAGAATTTGAATTCTTAAATTAATAATATTCTTGTCCAGTTCCAAGACACAGTTCCACTGAATTATTAAAGTGTGTACATAATTATGAAAAGCACACTGTGGTGAATTAACAAATTCCTTATAAAACTTCTGTATTGTTACAGGAAAAAGGATAATATGAAACTGGACTGGATGTATAAAGGACCAGGTGGTATGGTAGACAGAGAAGAATATCTTCTGGGTCGTCCTATTGACAAATCCTTTGAGCAGATGCAACACACAGAAAAGGCATCTGCGTCATCAAAGAACGTTGTTGAGCTAGGTATGTAACTTGTGTTACAGCATGGCAGCAGCAGCTCTGATAACATATTCTAAGCTATATCCTCCCCACAAACCGCTTTATACCAGTTCAAATTAGTGTATTTCTGTCCCTCAGCCAGTCTTTGTATACTAAACTAGCCATAATAATTGTAATTCCTATCATGCATTCAATGTGAATAAAATTTTGAGCACCCCCAACATATGAAATTTGATTAAATGCTTCAATTTAAAATTAAAATCCTCACAGCATACTTGTGGGGGGCAGGGTACAGATCCTATAGGATATGGTGCACTAGATTACTGAAAGGTTTATTGATCAATCCTTTTTATGTTGTTTTAGATTGTCTCCCAAGTTCTGTGTTCTCTGGTCGCAGTGAACAAGTGGATCTGGCAAGAAAATTACAGGAGGATCCATTGTATATCATAAAGAAGAAAGAAATTGAGAGTCGGAGTCAGATTTTGAGGAATCCAGTAAAATTGAAACAGCTGCAAGAATTGGTAAGGACGAATCTTGATGTACTTCCTGCATGTGTATGTTACATATGCCCCAGTGTATTGTTGGTGGGTCTTTACACACTGTCAGCTACACTGTATCTCTGTTAGGTGATTGTAGAATGTCGTAATACGAGTAGTCTGTGACAGTATAGTACATTGGGCAAACGGGCAGAACATTTAACACTAGATATAAAGAACATATACATGATATCAGGAATAATGATAGCAATTCCGGGTACTCAAATCACATACTAAATACAGGGCATGCATACGGAACAATAACAGAGGTAATGGAAGTTGTAACAACGGGAAAGAAGGGCAGACATTTGAATACATTAGAGAAATACCATATATATAAAATAAGTAAGAAAGGCCTACACATGAATGATACACACATAGAAACACACAATCCCATATTTCAAACGATACACAAAATCTACACAGACTAACGTACCTCTCTCTCCCCACTACCCATCCCCCCCTACACTCACCAACATAAAACTCAGCACACAGTACATCTGAGATCACACAGGAAGACTACACAGGGTAAGTACAAATAACAATATAAACACATAAGAAAACATTACGTACACAAGATAATAATACGAATATATTTATATATTACAGATAACACCTATACAGTGTGGAAACAAGAACTAGCCGCTGCAGCACTTTAGACATAGGGCGAGTAACCCTAACAATTTTAAATTTAAAATTTAGAGAAAAATTTTAAAAGATTTTAAAATTAGAACTAAAGATTCTATAGTGCTACTACAGGAACATCAAAATTAACGTGTGTAAAATAATCTACAAACCAGACAGATATCAATGAAGTAGATGTTGATAATAACAAGGAAAGTATTTTAAATGTTAAATTTTGGGCTGGGTGCAGTGTGACAGCAACGTGAGTGTTATACACCTGATGATGGCTGTCTGAGGCTGAAACCTGTAGTGTAGAGGAGCAAGATCAAGGACACATAATATATTGTTTGCGCTTGGGGCGGAATTTGTATCATTATATCATTTATCATATAGTGGAATCTATACACTGTTGGAATTTTATTTGTGACTCCCCTAGAAAATAAGTGCAAACAACAGGAGTCCAAAATTTGTAAGATAACTGCTGTTTTCTATGTGTATTAATATGTACATTATTGTTTAAAGTATTAAGGTGTTATCAGTGGTTGTTTAGGGGTTAATTAATAAGGCATTATGAAGACAGTTCAAATATCCTTTAGCAGACAAGCATGAATGCTCAGAAGGTAGACAGGGAGCATTATACTCGTAAATGTGTCTTTGCCTTAGTGTAAAAATAGGAAAGGAATATTCAGAGCAGATGGAGAACAGTGTGTATCATGAATGCAATGCTGTGTAGTCCAGTAGTTCACAGAAAACTGTCATCATTTTCAGGGTTGAAGACTAAGTCAAGCAAGAAACCAGTTGGTTCTTTGTCTTACCCATTGTCTCTGAATCTGAATGGAGTATGCTCCTTCAAAGTATCAGCAAATTTCTACCAAATTACACAATGTTACATCCCAGAAGATAGTACTCTTTGTTGTCACTGCAGTGAGAACCCAAAATACAACAAGGTACACCATGAAGTGTTCTGTCTTCTGGGATATGACACTGTGTAGCCTGTTGAAAGTCATCCAACATTTTGGAGGAATCTGTTATCCTCCATCTTCAGGGACGAAGAAGAAACAACATGGAAGCAGGTAGCATTCTTGCTCTGTTTATTCTTTGACCATAAAGATGGAGGTGACATGTTACTCCAAAATGTCTGTTGACTGTCAACAGACCACATGGCATTATATCCCAAAGACAGAACTCTTCATAACCACAGCTGTGAAAACCTCAAATCCTCCAAGGTACATCATGATCTTCTGGTAGCAAATCCACTTGAACGCACCTAAAGAGTACATTATCTGTTACTGCAGTTTCAAAGGACAGTAGTCACAGTTCTTTGTTCATGATCTCTTTGACTGATATGATGAATTGTGTGCCTGATTAAGGTATGCTGTTGACAGTTCAGCTAGTTTTAAAGTTCCAGCCTGTGTACACTGCATTTACCTAAACTTGCATTAACACAGAAAATTGTTTGTTCCATTTCACAGATTAAAGAAGAGAAGTCCAAAAAGACAAAAAAACATAAAAAAGATAAACGAAAAAAGAGTGAAAAAAAGAAAAATAGGCATGACAGTGATTATTCACATAAAGATGGTGGAAAAGACCTTGATGCCCTTTTGGCAGCCAAATACATCAAACTCAAAGAAAAGCTTCATAAGAAAAATATAGCAAAGCTTAGAAAGAATATGAGCAGTACTTCAGATGCTGATGCCAGTAACAGAAACAAAGCAAATGAATCAGATTCAAGTGAGGGCAGGAATGACTGCAAACCAGCCAGAGGGTATGGTTTACAGGTATGTAAGGCAAATCTTTCTCAAAAACTGATACAACCAGTGTCATTATAATTACATTTTCATTTCCCTTATTTTAGTAGCATACTACATGAAATTTCAGTAACATGAAAAATTGTGGAAAGAGGTCTAACTTTATAGGAAGATAGACTAAACAATACGCATACACTGGTGCTTCTATCGAAAGGAAACGTTTTCAGCAAAGTTTGCCCATGTGAACAGACTTTGTCAGATACCTGACCTGTCTTTTTCTTCAACTGGCAAAGGAGCATTGTAATGTCCATTGTCTACCTCAAAACTAAACAGAGATAGTTATTTCTGTCATGACTTGAGCCATTATAACAGTTGGCATTGAGTGATCTTGCTCTCAGATACAAATTAACACTTAACAGATGCTTCATAAATCTAACTAATAGCTATTATTTTGACATTACCACCATTCATTCATTTTTTTTTTCATATGTACCTTTTGTAATCTTCCCATGTATGAATATGCAGCCACTCATTATCCTGAATTGTCCTAATGCAAGAAATGAGCCAGATCTTCAAAATAAACACTTTGTTTCTTACCAATTGTCTATAGATTTTCCGTCGAGTGCAACAATATATATTTTGGTCACTTATTATCTCGTCTGCCTTACATGTTTCGGTTCCAAGGAACCATCTTCAGAGGCACTTACAACAAATCATGAAAACACTGGCACAGCTCAACATCCACAGTATGTAGTTATTTGTGGAGAATATTACATATATCGGAAGTGTTGTGCTTTACATTCCGATATATGTAATATTCTCCACAAATAACTACATACTGTGGATGTTGAGCTGTGCCAGTGTTTTCATGATTTGTTGTAAGTGCCTCTGAAGATGGTTCCTTGGAACCGAAACATGTAAGGCAGACGAGATAATAAGTGACCAAAATATATAGTGTTGCACTCGACGGAAAATCTATAGACAATTGGTGATTAATAGTGTAACGGACCAAAATGAAACAATTCAAAACTTTGTTTCTTGTTGCAGTTTTCACAGATAATCATCCCATTGATCCACTCATGTACATTAAACCATTATTTTAATGTAAAGCAAACTTTTTTTAAAGAAGAAAAAAATGTAAATGCAAAAGAGGCCTAGGCAGTGTGCATGCAGCCTTCTGTAGCACATTTTAACAAACATCTTATCCTATAATATCTGTAGCCCCACGATTATTAATATAGATCTTGACTTAAATCTGTGTGTATACTGTAAATAACCAGTGCAATTACTTTTTTTACACTTCTTACATATCTATTTTATATAAATATAGGAATGTTGTTTATGAAGTAACAGACACCTTGCAGAAATCCTTTTTCTTCTAGCTTAAGTGCTCTGTAACTGATTTTGGGCAATGCTATTCTCGGACAAGATGTCCATCAGTGTTGCCATTTGGTCCTACTGTTTACAGTCCCAGATGATATGTTCCTGTGTTCGCAGCCCATCACCACATTCTCATTCGGCCATGGACACAATGTTAAACCTATTTAGGCTTACTTTAAGACTGCTGTGTCCCGCTCTCATACAGTTTATTGATGCGAAGGCACAGCGGTTCATTTTTATCTGTCAGGACCATGAACCGCCGCGCCTTCATGTCAGTGAACTGTATGAGAGCGTGACACACCAGTCTTAAAGTAAGCCTAAACAGCTGAATGCGAATGCCAACTTAAGCATAGGTACCTCTTATTGCTATCTGGTCTTCTTCTTCTCCTCCTCCTCCTTCTCCTCCTCCTTCTTCTGCTTCTTCTTCTTTTTATGTCAGGTCTTGGCCTCCCTTATCAAGCCCCTCCATTCCTCTCTATCCTGCACTGCTCTCTTCCAGTTCCTTACGCCCATTAACTTCTTTGCATATTCTTCCACCGCATCAATCCATCTAGTTCTTGGTTTCCCAGCGCATCACCTACCACCTATTGTACTGTATAATATTTATCTGGTTGTCTTATCCATAACTAATTCTAATAATAATGACTATAGGGGACAGAATAAAGAACAGAATTGTAAGCGTTAGGCTTTTTAAAGAAGATTGGATGGTGTAAATTATGAAGTTTTGGTTTAGAAGCTACTGTCTCATAATAAGTGGCACTGCTCTGTTACAGAGAACAGATGGATCTAGAAATCATTCTTATATAACGAAACATCAGCCTATCCTAGAAACTCAAAAGAGGCGAGATTCGTCGCAGTCACAGTCCTCACCAGCCAAGAAGGTATGGGTTAAACCTGAGAGGAAGAAGCTCAGTGAGAAGGAAAAAGAACAAAAGAGACAAGAAATGATGAACAATGCAAAATGGAGAGAGAAAGAGAGGGAGAAGAACGTAGCCATTTATAAGGCTGAAGATGAAAAAGAGAAGAATCAAATCAAAGAATACAATGGAGACTTTCTCAGGTATGCAGTACAGGCAGTTATATGGTCTTTAGTTACTTATGTAAGCTGTAACTGTGGGATGGAATATAAGTATAATCTGAAATAATGTAATTTTTAATGGATTTCAGGAAACAACTCTCTTATGCCGCATCTCAGGGCTCTGTTGAAAGTCGAATAAAGGCCAATATAAACCACATTCAACGTTCTGGAAGAGAAATGAATAAAAACTTTGCTCGGAGATGATATACTTCGCAGGCCCAGCTGTATACACTCATCCAACTGTAGTCAGCCTTGAACAATCATCTTTTATAGAAGGTGTAAATAAAGTAATTAATATCTTCAGTCAGTTATATGTACACTGTATGAAATGTATTTAATTTGTATGTTATAAATGGGTTTTATAAGATACTCCAGTGCAAGTCATTCCTTCCTTGTTCTTTTCTCTTCCTTCTCCCCTCTGTTTACAATAAATAAACACATTTTATTGCATGGTTCATTACACGTGCCAGTTTTATAGTGACTCATGTATTTTAACATAGGATATGACATCACTTGTGATTAATGAATATTACAAATTTTGTTCATCCTGATAAGAAATCATATGCAATATTTTTTCTAACTTTACTATATTTATAAATTAGAGCTAGAGGAATAACAGCTGATGAGTTACACCAGTTACTATCAAAATCTTACCTAAATCATAATACATAGAATTGCCACTAGGTCAATGTTCAAAGACTGTTCTGTACTAGGTAGCTAGCCAACAAGTTTAAACCTAAATTAGTGGCATCTCAGTTGTACTTTGGAGCTCGGCTACATGAAGAAGAGAACTGAAAAAAAAGAAAAAAATGTTAGTGTGCCATTTTCAGTGTGACACATTTAGGGTTCCAAATAATTAGACCATTTCTGCTATTAACATAAATGTCACATGCAAGTTATAACTGTTCTCTAATTATAAACATCACAACAAAACATTACAAGTGGTCACCTAAAATACACCTTGATAAAAGTTTATAGTCTTCAAAGATCTGCCATCAGACAGTTCCTCAAGACTCTGAATGCTGCTATTGTTACCACCTCACAAGTTTGTACAACCATCATGGATTTATCTTGGATATGTGATATTCATACACATTTGCCTGAAAGTGCATGGGAGAAGTAGCCCAAAATGGGAGTTTAATATTGAGATGGATCATACAGGAATCATGTAATATTACTCTCTTGACAATCCTCATGCCCATGGTAGTGGATAACACTTGGTCTGAGGTGGTTTGCATCATTTTATTGCACAGAACATCAAAAACTGAATAAAGACAAAGCGAAAATCTACTTCGTATTTAGAAATTCAGTAATACTTACAATTTGTAATTACATGATGTAAGGCTGGAAAATATGTTCCTTCAGATTACATCCTTTTCATTCGTAACAGCAACTCTGTTAATACAGATGCTGAATTCCTTCTGCAGATATAATGACAGTATTTCCAAAAATATGTAGTCACCATTGTATTTTTTTAAATACTGCCTCTGTTCAAACTGAAGCATGGATATCAAAAGGAGGCCCCAAAATAATTGTGCACAAAGACTACTTTGTTATCTAGTAGTTCTACAAATATATTTCTTCAGTTTCTGTCATGAGAGTTGAAATGTAATTTCTTGATTTCACTGTCATGTAAACTGCCTAAACGTTTTCAAGATTTGCGAGGTGATCAAAAGCACAACTGTAATAAATTTACTGGCAGAAAATGGAGCAGTCTGACTGTAATAAGGGCAGTAGGGGCACTGGTATGAACCACACACTTCACAGATGTTCAAAGTATATAATGGAGTAGAATTGACTAGTATCATTATGAAGTTCTCTGGAAAAGAGAATGGTCAGTAATCAGTGTTTTAGACATACTTCAATTATGTATAATTTGTGATAGTAGTTTGCTTTCTTATAACAAATTTATTCTATAGAAATGAACTGCAAGCAGTTTACTGTGAATATTGAATCCATGATTATTAAAATAATATGAACTGCAAATAAAAGTTTTGTATTCCTTATCAAGCTCTCTAGGAAATATTTAATCATAACTTCATTGTTATAAACTTCTGCTTTATGAAAGTATCAAAGTAAAGAATAGGAGAAAAATTATCCAGGGATATAAATGAGTCACTGGACCTTTTCAACATGAAATTCAGTTTACCATCCACCAAAACAGTCTATAGATCAAAAATTTCAAGCGAGAAATCCTAACGCAATGAATTTTTTATAACTTGCTGCTCATGATGCAAAATACAAGAATAGAAGCGAAATACTTCTTTAGAATGTCAGTGGCTTTATGTAAAAATTCCATGTCTGCAATCCACAATGGATTTGAGTACATCAGCATAAATAAAAAACTTATTTTCTGCAAATGATAAAAAATGTAACATGATTTGGGTAGTCACATTAGTAAAAGCTGAGAATTCATAATTTTCTGACAAAAATAAACATGTTCATGTGTGTTATCTATATTATTGTTTTCACTTTTAGGCAGCTGAGATGTAGGATAGATTTAATTACCAGAGCATTCAAGTTGTACCAAAATTTAAATTTAACATAAAGTATATTAACTATTCAAATCAATATCTTCAGTGCTCTTCACTAATGCGATCATCTCACAGGACTTATGGCATCTGAATATCACACTTTGAAATTATATGTCAACTTCCTGATTAGCAATGAACATAATGTTTTCATTTAATAACAACCCTGTCCAAAATTATTATGTGATACATAAGCATCTTTTCCACCTTTTGCATGAGTCTCATACAGCTGAACCTGTCGGACTAAAGATATGTTTGCCACTGGGTACCATCTCCTCACGGTGTGATTAAAGCATGTCCAGTTCTGCATGATCTGTTGAACAAAAGCCACTCATTAACAAACTGTACGGAATAAAGCAGTGGAATTACAGTTACCAGGACTTTCAGCATGCCATATGACTTGCTGTATGCTCTATGCTTATGCTGTAACTTAGTGTAACTTTATGTAAGAAGTTTCTACAGATCTATCTATCCTGGTTGCATGCTTGTATGTGTTTGCAACAATTTGTTATGAATATTTTTCTTATTAGCTCTCATGGACTTAGCCTGGTCTCAGGTATTTATAATCTTCATGTTTTGTGACATTGGTTTGTCCAGTGATTGAGGCTAGCTCTTTCTAACAGACCCAACAGAATAGGTGTTTCCCTTTTCCTTCACCTGAGGACGGAAACAGATCCAGTTTCCGAAACGTTGTGTTTTTATTTGTTATCTTAAAAACCAGGATGATGGATAAAGTCCAGAAACCCAATATATCAGAGAGAAACTTACATGCTCAAAGAACCAAAAGGTTTTTCCTTCTATAATTCTTGCATCTCTCAGTGTTGGGTGCACTCCAGACCGTACAAGCCTTTCAGCTTCTGATTCAAGAAGATTGTAGCCTGTTGGAAGTTCAAGTTCAAGCACAGAAAGACCGCTCATTGGAGGGTCCTCCAGGAGCCACCTGCATTACAGGTTGGGAAACCGAAGCATAAAATAGAGGAAAATATTAGCTCTTTCACTTACATATTTGAAATATGTTATATACACAAGGAATAAAATTCAATACAACCATTTTTAAATGTGTTAGGACAGAACCGGGGCATGCAGTAGCATAATCGGTTTAAGACACTGTGCTACATGTTGGAAGGTCATGGGTTCGATTCCCAGTGAGGTGAATGGATTTTTCAATTGACATGAACCTTTCAGCCGCATTATGACCTTTAACAGAATTGAGTACCATGAATCTTCCTGGGGTTAAAGGGCAGCCAATGCTTAAGGCTGACAACCTTACTGCCATCTGTGAGCCGATTGTCTAGAGCCTTGACATCTCACAATCCTATGGGCCACCATGGCCAGTTACAGGGATAGCTTTACCTTAAAATATATAAAACCATTAGTGTAATTGCTATGAATGTTCTTGGCACCGGAGACATTTCTGATGAAGATATGTTTTGTTTCACGCCAGCTTCCATATTATAGAGGTCTCACTGTATCTCCAGATATGTTTTTAAATTATTTTGAGGGGGGAAATTAGTCTTTATAGGTAATAATAGCAGAAGACATTACTTAGAAGTATAAAGGAACAAATGGGATTCAGGTCTGTAGTGTTCTGTTGTATAAGAAAGGGAATACTCCAACACTGAATTTTACATGAAATACATGCTAAACTGCGCCTCCTGGTGATAATGGTTATGATCAATGAAGTTCTGATATCACCAGTGCATATGGCCCTATGCTAAGTTTTACTAACCAGACACATGTCACTGAACAAAGTAGTTCATTGGTTGTTCTATTCGCAACACTTAATTAACAGAGTGTACAAGCACACATCAACAGAGTGTTAAATGTAATGTATGACATTAATTCAGTCATTTTAATTTTGACATCTGATCACTGTATGAAAGAGCCAATAAACTTACCGAAAACAGCTTTGAATGGTAATGAAAGATTTGTTCCTGAATGATGAATAAAATTCTTTTACTTCTAAGTTAAAAGTCTCAATTATTGCCAACTCCCTAAATCCTTCATAATCGACACCAAAATTGATATCCATCTGCACAACAGCTTGCCCACTGCCTTTGGAGATTACATTTAAATGGCCCCATACATTTGGAACCTGAAATAAACCATTTATGCCACAGTAATAAAAGTATCCAAAGAATCCAAAATGTAATGTCAAATTATCCCTTTAAAACAGTCTCCAGAAAACATTGGGAAAAAAAGTGCTACTATGATTCCTACATATTTTAAATTCATATAATTGTGTCATAGGAACTGCAGAATGTGCCTGATCTCTTATGTTTAACTATTTCATCATTATCCCATGTCTATTATATATGAATTACTACACTGTACTACTATGCAGAGAGCCATTCACATCAATGGCCTGCAGTGGGAACAGACAAATTGTTCACTAAAAGTGTGAAATATGCCAGTTTCAGAGTAAATTCCATAGTATTACCTTGTACAAAATGTTTTTACTATAATTTTACTGTCAGTACCATTGAGTATTTAAATTTAAGTTGTCCATGTTAATTTCAATTTTATCAAAATTCCAAAATAATGATAATCTATTGGTATATTATGAAATATATTGCACCTTAAACTTAGTTGAATTTGATGTAAATTTAGCATTAGGTATCATACTGATATGTTATAAGTCAGGGGCTTGGCCAAAAGGATGAAATAAGAAAAAAATGGAAAACGTAAGTCTTCTGGCATGAAAATTATAAACCAAAGAAGGAAATAAATTTACTAAACATAAACTTCATTCAGGTCTTAAAATACAGTGAGACAACCTACATTTAGGTCTTCCTAGTGGCATCTTTCCTTCTGATTTTCCCACCAAAATCCTATATGCATTTCTCTTCCCCCAGTGCATGAAAAATGCAATGCCCATTTAATCCTTCTTGACCTGATGATGCTAATTATATTTGGCAAAGAATACAAGTTAGGATCTCCCCTCCAGTTTCCTCTAACCACCTATTATTTCATCCCTCTTTGGTCCAAATAGTCTCCTTGACACCCTATTCTCAGTTGAATAGTGTCATTAAATAAACCATGATACAATTCATTATTCAGGAACAGCTGCAGTAATATAACAATACAGAATACCTTAATATGACATACTTCAAACATTTGAAGATCGGAGAAGGTTTCATTATCTATATGTACTGTCTCTCTGAATCCAGCAGTACTTGGGAGTTCCAGTGTGATGGCTAAATCTGTAATATCCTTCAGACGAGCTCGGAAGGCATACTCAGTTAGAGCTTGTAATGCAATCACTGTATCCTGAAATAAATAATTTTATATGAGACAAAACACATTTCTTCTAAGTTTATGGGTGGCTTGGGTTCGATTCATGACAGAGGCAAGAAATTTTTCTCTTCTCCATAGCATCCAGACCGGCTCTGGGGCCCAACCAGCCTCCTATTCACTGCAAGGAGTAGGACTTTGAAATCTGCAATTCAGATAGAAGTTAGTAACTAGGACATCGAACCTAATTATATTAAGCTTGTACAGAGCTACTTCAGGAGATTTTAATGAATTCTATAAGGAGACTAGATGAGCATTTAAAATATCTGTACAATCTAAATCTTAGTTTATAATCTATGGAGACATAAACATAAACTATTTAAATGAAAATAACCATAAAAATAAGTAAACTCTTTATTAGAGACATAAAATTTGTCACATTCTGTTAATTTTGCAACAAGAATTCAAAATTCCTGGAGAATAGATATTGATAATATTTTTATAGATAGCACAAGGTTAAGCTCTTCTTGTACATCTTCTACAGTCAATGGCCTCTCAGACCTCAATGCTCAATTCATTAGAGTAAATAATATTATTATAAAAGTAAATTTAATACTCTTAAAACGGAGTACCAGAAAATTAAATAATGAAACCATCATTCAATTTCAGCATCCATTAGAAAATGAAATGCAGGAACCTATTCTCAAAAGTAAGGATACAAACTATGTTTAACTTTTTTATATAATTTCCTTATTCAGAATAAAATTGTAGGTAGAATAAAAATGACTGGATTACACAAGGAATAGATATATTTTGCAGACATAAGAGGAGTCTGTATATTTATAGCAGGCACAGTAATAATTCACATACGAGAGCATATGACATTAAGCATTGCAGAATCCTGATCAGAGTTATAAAAGGGGCTAAAAGGCAGCATTAGTGTAGGCTTATAACAAAATTGGATGATCAGATAAAAAATAAACTGGAATGTAATAAAATATGGAAGAGGAAGATTACATCTAACTGAACAGATACCATCTCTTCTTATAAATTATGGATATAATGAGACAAATTATGTATTAAAATTGGTGAAAAGAATTCGGACATTTCCACTTTGCTTCTATTATTAACACATTCTTTCATCAAAGTTACAATTTGGGATGCCCAATATGGTCCTCATACATAAAGACAGTTCAAACAAGCTTTTTCACTGTTTTTTACAAATGAGTTTTCATATATTTTTGTATTAAAAAATATCAGTTTGCAATGAAGAGCAAAATTGCTTTCTCTGTACATTATTACCAGATTTCATAGTGTCCCATCCAAGATGACAGTAATGTTCATCATTTAATTTTAATCAGATTTTAAATGTGGAATAAGACAGAACATACTATGTTTGAATTTTTCTGTTTTGTTGGTTATTCACATACTTCAATAACTCTTTATGCCTAAATGGTTAATTCATTTTGTGATAATGGTCAGTGTTAGGGAGAATTTAAGATTATCAACCAGAAATTCATACTAGAAAATTTCAAGTAAGCCAAGCTGCTCAACTGTTTCCACAGTACTAACCACAGTTGAGATGAAGGCACTGCTGCCCATCCTAACTGAAGTGAGCCATTGCACAATCTTCTCGGATAAAACAGTAACTCCATCCCTCATGAGGTTCACCATGAGAGCATATGATGTGGCTTCCACTGCTACAGAATCATCTGTCTGATAGTCTCGAGGACAAATGAAAGGCCTCTGATTCTCATATCTGATTGTGTTTCCGGGCACTGGCACTCTAGACCAATATTGCAGACCATCTGTAACATTATTAATGGCCAGCATACAAATTAACTCTAGCCTGTTCAGGTGATTATTTCTAGAATGTGCATGAGCCCTGTCACAAAGCACTCATTATTTCATATTTATTTATGGCACAGATACATGCATATCATGTTTCTTAGTTAAAGAACAGCTACTTTGGATAAATATGATTAATTTAAGTACCGGAACCTACTTCATAAAAGCAGCAAACAATGAAAACAAATTTCAAGTTAAAAATTGAAGAGAATACAATTGAAAGATAACTTTTAGTATTTTTGCTGTCTTCATCAGGTTTTCAAGATTAAGAATCATGTAAACAATCATTTCATCAAACATTTTGTTTGTGTGATGGCATGCTCAGATAAGAAAATATGGATACTTTCACACTAAATTCTGATATACATAGTGTCCATACCAGATGAGGTTCGGATTTACGTCATTCAACTTATAAATTAACTAAAGTCCAAAAATGTGTCTACTCTTCTGGGATTATGATATTTAAGGGATTATGATATTTAATAATTTACCACAGAATCTTAAGAATATGACAAATGATATTAATAAGTTTAAACATGCCTTAAAAAATTCTCCATATTGGCTCTTTTTACTCATTGCGGGAATATCTAGACTCAAGAATAATGGAGAACTTTGTTTCTTACAAATAATTTATAATCTAATTGCTGATCTGATACAGTTTCTTGGCGTGGTTGATATAATCTTTTGTCTTGATTCTTATGCAGCTTTTCATTTTGATAAGCATGATTTATATGTATTGTTTACCTGAAGAAATTCTGTATATGTTTTTTGCTGATAGTATTGTGATATGACAAGTCCTGTATCAATGTATTTTGATTTATGGGAAAATGAAATAAAGAAAGAAAGAAAGAAAGAAAGCTGAAATACAGCAACATTCTTCTTGAGAACCAAATAATAGCTCAGCTAGCTAAAAATTCTCCACCTTTCATTGAATCTGGAGACTCAATGTGTTCATATATCTGTTGTTCCTTATGGTTATTTTGAAACACATGAATCCATTTCAGAACTACACACTAAATTTCTTTATGCTCCATTTTAATATTATCCTTCAATGTGTGCCCCAGTCTTCCTAATGATCTTTTCCCTTCAGGCCTTCAAACTATACCTTCATGCTTCTCATCTTCCTGCAAATGCTCAGTGCCACACCCATATCATCACTGGTGATTTGATCATCCTAACATTATTTGGTGAATACAAATCATGAATTTTCTCATTGTGTAATTTTCTTTAGCAGCCGATATCTTCCTGCCTTTCAAGTCCAAATATTTTCTGAGCACCCTGTTCTCGAACATTTTCAATTTGTGTTCTTCCCTTTATGTGTAAGATTGTACAAAACAAGAGCTACATTCAAATTTCTATATTTCGGCTTTTATATTTTAGGCAAAAAATGGAAGGATAAATAATTCTGAATTGAATCTACTCTTAATTTTTTACAAGTGTAATTTAGCTACATGGAGCGATTGAGTTACAAGGATTGTATAACAAGGTTATATGAAATTAAACATTGTTTTATACAGTGTACGGTCTGAACCATAAGCTATAGAAAAACATGTTTCAGTATACTGAAAAAAAGAAACTATCACTGCCCAATATATGTTTTCTGAATATGTCAGAAAGTACTTCAATTTACAATCCAAAATTTAAACCATGTAATGAAACACAGAAAGCAGGAATGAAGAATTTTCATAATTCAAATACACAATTTCTGCTTTTCCTCAAATATCTGAGTTGAAGTTGCAAATTCAGGTTACTTTTCCATGCCAAACAAAACGAATTAAATTACATAAAAACATGCCATATACAGAAAGGTATATACATTGTCATTTCTTGCCAAACATATACTCTGCATTGTGGTACTAACAGTGTTAGGGAAATATTTTCTTTGAGACATGCAACTCAGCTGAGAAAGAAGAACATTTAAGTTTAAAATCTGAAACTTTCATGAAAACTTAATTGAGTGCCCCAAGTCTTGTTGATGTCATGAACTGACATCAGAGCACCTTGAAACCTAAAACAGTGGAATTTCCCTTTTTCAGTCTTATTTGAACTTGAAGAGTTGAATCTATAGATTTGCAACCTACGTCGTGAGGTTGCATTATTTGCAAACAATTATTAGTGTTCCTTTGAAGAACTGATAATGTGTTTGTAAGTAACGGCATGCTATCTTTTCATACAAGCCTTATTACTAAACTGTACTGTGTAGCTAAGTAAATTTATAATCATGCTGTTATAACAGCACAATAATTCAAAGGTTTAACTGCAGCAATTAACTAAGAGACAATTCCATAAATAGAACAAGCCTTATTTCAGAGCAGTTATCAAGCCAAACAAATTGCTGCTAAGAAAGTTTAAAATCTTTGAAGTATTTTAATTAATATTGTCCTGTACATTTTCTTTCTCTTGTATCGCAGATTGTTTAATTTTTGGAAAATACGGAATATGCACAAATAATAACATCTAGATCATGTTTGAAAGTATGATTTGTGTTTTTTGGTAGAAACAAATTTTATCATACCTGCAACTTCCAGTCTTTTAGAGTGCAGGAGGCTGAAGGCAAATTCCTTTTCAATACTATCACATAATGTAAGTGCATAAGCTGTTATAGCAATTTCATATGGATCGGTCATTGATGAGAGCTGGTGTTCCAGATATCTAGAACAAAAAAAAACACATCAATGTACAACTACTTCTGTTTCATAACCACATGACTCAATGGACACAAAGGTATGGTACCAACCTGACAGCTTTAATACTTGCTTTTGCAGCATCAGTTCGAGTGCTCCCCTGTACCATCTGCATCACTTCATGTATTGTGATTAGGATGTGAGCAGTTAATGTGATGTTGCGATATACCAATGAATCATTGAACCTAGTGGAAAACTGAAACAGTGGAATGGTATAATAATGTTCCATAAAATTAATGTGTATAAGATATTTTTCCTTAAGAAAGGAATGTGTACATAATGTATCATGCCTCTAAAATTTTGCTTTCCATAAAGGTAGCATAGTTGCTTGAGGCACTATGCTACAAGCCAGAAGGTTGCGGGTTCAAATTCTGATGATGTCATTGAATTTTTTTCAATTTACCTAATCCTTCCAGCCTCACTATGGCCCTTGGGTCAACTCAACCTCTAACATAAATGAGTACCAAGAATATTCTTGGAATATTCTTGGGGGTAAAGGGCGGCTGGCACATAGGGCTGACAATCTTGCCACCATCTATGAGCCGATTGTCTAGAAAACGTGAGAACCTCAATGTCTCACAACACCATTGGCCTGCACAGCCTGTTACAGGGATATCTTTACTTTTACTTTTTTTATTAAAGTTGAAATTTAAGATTAAAACTACATAAGGGGATGGTGCAAATTTTGAACAATGGTAAGATGTGTGAAAGCAGATGTATTAAATTATTATTTCACATTCATTAAATTCTCATTGTAGGTCCCAGTTGCAAAGGTGCCAAATGAGGTAACAAAATATTTATGTTCACTGAACTGGAAAGAAAGCAGTCATTGCTTATACAAATATATTATTACATAATTTGCCTTGAGATACTAAGGAAAGCCATGGATAGCGTATGCCCTGGCCAAGATTTGGCTTGGGTGCCTCTCAAATGTAAGCCACAGGTGTTACTGATTGAAATAACCATGAAGGAATTCAAATCAAGAAACATACAATAATATCAGAGATCAGATATTTTGTTTGTATGTTTGTCAATGAAATTTCTATTACAATATTATACCATACTGTAGCAGTTCAAAATGTTAATAACAATACTGTTACAAATTAATTATGTACAGTTTTGCTTTTCAGAGAAGATTTAGAGAATACTTTTGACACTCTTTTGGCCTCATTCAGGGTTTACATACTGGTGTCCCACTTCTTATCTCAGATTATTTAACAGTGCTGTTCCATCATGCATTGGTTTTATGGTTACAATTCTATAAATTTCAAAATCTGATCTTTATAGGATGCAGTTGATAAGTAAATCTGACAGATAGGTTCATTTTAGATAATAAAATATAAAATATTATGTGGTATAGAGCAGACATGCACAAATACAAGCTCCCAATTAACTAAATCAGTGTATACACATATAAAAGAAGATGAAACAAAATAAAATCAGGAAAAATTGGCACTAAAAGTTTTATTCATAATAAGAGAACATAAACGAAGGCACAGTTCCAAAGAAACTAGCGTAAGCTAAACAAATGACTTTTGTGAACTGCAGACAAAGAAAAATGCTGGCTAAAAATAAAAAAAAAATTGTGTGTGTGTGTGTGTGTGTG
>NW_019719379.1:646531-705247 GCF_002891405.2 Cryptotermes secundus
GTGTGTGTGTGTGTATATATAGAAATGTAAAAAAAAAACAATTATATACATGAAATAAACTACTTTTTATTTCTCTCAGTGTAGTAAGGTATATCCAGTTTAAAATCTGTTAACTGAAAGTTCAATCCTTGCATAAACAAATGGGCATGCTTGACAACTGCTCTCATGTTACAGTTTTACTTCAGTTAGGCTATATGCAAATTGAAAGAAAAAACACTCACATGCAACATACAGGTACTCCTTTTATATCAATTCAAAAAATGTGATTTAATTCCAATATTATTAACTAATTTAGACAAATTATTATTAATATTACTTGCTTTAATGTAAACTGCTTGCTGACCATTCAGTGGAGGCGAGGAGAAGTGTGAATAGATTATTGTGTTTGTAGAGGTGGAATGCATTGGAAGAAGACAAAATAATATTTTTTTGATGCCATTTGACCCTCTGTGACTACTTTTTGGAATATAATTATCACTTAAATCAAGGATTGCAAGTACATAATCTCAGTATGTTTCAAGTTCTGCAACAAAGGCATTTCTGCAAAATAAACATTCCTGACATAAGTAGATTCTAAAAGGTTTTGATGATGGTGTGTAACATTCAGAATTACTGGGTTTTGGACTTTTTGGTCCAGTGAGTGAGGTTAGCTCTTTCTAAAGGACCCAACTGAGTAGGTGTCTCCCCCCCCTCTCTTGAGGATGGAAACAGATTCAGTTTCGAAAACGTTGTGTTTTTGAGTTTCTAGAATACCAGATGATGAAAAAGTCCAAAACCCCAGAAATTCTGAGGATTCCTGATATAACATTATTGTTATAAAATATCAAGGATGGATTGATAATTATATTTGTTTGACTTTGAGTTTCTCACAGTGGTGGCTGTGAAAGCACTATCACATCAGCTGTGAGGCTGTATAGTCCGGAAGAATATGGTGAACATCTGACTGACTACATGGCATTATATCCCAGAAGACACTCTTCATCATCATCAATCCAACATGTTAGCCACTACAGACACTCTACCTTATGCACCAGTGAACTATTATTGGTCTACACTGCGTCACATCCCAGAAAACAGCATTCTCGTTATATTTAAACTAGAGAAGCAATCCATGATCAAACAGTCACCCATCATTTCAAGGGAAGAAGGTACATAGCTAAACACCACAAGACCTTCAAGTTGAATGTTATGTCGATTTGCAAACTCAAAAGTAAGAGCAAAAATGGCAGGATGCTATAAATCATGTTGTCTAGAGGAAGGCATAGTATGGGAAATGAATGGTCTCACCTATAATACAATATCCTAGATAATTATAAACACTGGTAAGAAACTTTCTAACAGCAATGAAAGTACTTCTTTTGGCTTATTTTGGACTTCATCCATCATCTGGTATGTAAAAGCCAAAAAAACCACGACGTTTCGGAGACTGGATCTGTCTCCGTCTTCAGGTGGGTAGGGAAGGATAAACCTACTCAGTTGGGCCTGTTAGAAAGAGCTAGTCTCAATCACCTGAAGATGGAGACAGATCCAGTCTCCAAAACGTCGTGTTTTTTTTTTTTTTTGTCGTTTATGTACCTGACGATGGATGAAGTCCAAAACAAGGCAAAAGAAGTACAGTATACACCATCGTCAGAATCCTTTCAAGTCTAGCAATGAAAGTGACTCTGAATCAGATTTAGAAGCCCCCTCCCCTGTTTGAGAATGACTGAAGTTTTAATGGTATAGTTACATATGAAGCTGTTAATCTAACACTGTAATATCTTGGTGCTCAATTCACACATGGAAAATCACTGTCTGATAATCAGAGATAGAATTAAGCGTGGTAGTTAAATTCAATCTGAAACTGACTGTACTATTTTTAGCAGGAAAGAACCAGTGCAAACTAGGGGACCAATGAACAAAACATTGAATAAAAGGAAACAGATGAATTTGTTTTTGTGACCATTAAACCAACAGAGAACATACTCTTGACTAATGTTTGAAAGTAATATCTTCTGAATGTAAAGGCAGCCAGATGACCACTTACTTCCACCCAACATTAATGTTAAGTGTGTGTGGAGATTTACCCTTTATACCACTCTGTACAGCTTCATAGATGATATTACACACTTGGATCCCACACAGTTTAAATTAAATTCATCAAAGCAAGGTACCTTGCCCTGCATTGTTGCATCTAATGGATTATGATACCATGTTGTTTCCTCAAAACTTCCCAACTCTGTTTGGAACTGTAAAATCCATTCAATACTTCTTGTAATAATCTGCGGTTCAATATAAAAGAAGTTCTCCCAGTCTTGAAAGGAAGCATGTTTAAAAATTCGAATCGCCCAAGATGTGAGCCTGCAAAAAGAATCAGTTTTTAAAAACAAATAATGAACATTTACATATGTAAACAGATCACATTCTATTCATATTCTACTTTAGTAAAGAAAGGAATTGCAAGAAGGGCTGTTCTGGGGAAGGTGATAATCATTCTTGTTATCATTACTATTACTGTCACAGTGGGGAATGACCTAATAATAAAAACATATATATAATAGATATTACACTGTTATTAATAAAGAATATAAGTGTACTGTATCAGAAGCTATGAAAATATAATAATTTGTAAGTTGGAATCAAGGAATAGTCTGAAAATGCCAAACAATTCTGCTACTTAATATTCATTGCTTGGCAAGCTGAAAATTTGAAAATTTTAATTATTCAGAACTCATAATTTGAGCTAGAAAAGATGGAAATTGCAATGTGCAGGACAGACTAAACTTTTTAAAACAATAAGTGATGACTGTTAACCATAATACTGGAGTGTCTGCAGCAGTCTGCAGGCAAATGAAAATAATACTAGCAATGATGACAATGACGATAAAGTTGTCAGCATTGTTTTCCTGCTACTAAATAAGAAAATTAAAGATAGAAATGATTGGGTGCAGTTAGAGAGTATATTGAGAATTTAAAATAAGATATCTGGAGTGGGTATATTTTTCTGTACAGAAATTAGCACACCAGAATAGGATATTAAAGATAAACAGATATCAGAGTACTACCAGTGATGAAAAAATAATATTAATTCCAAAGGCAGGATATCAATTCAGCATAAAGCAGGTATACAGAGGAATACTGATTAATTTGATGGAGTTACATATACTGCATTTTGAATCAACACATGGCCAGAAAGAGATACTATATAACTGAGCTGAAACAATAAATAATACTGTTTAACTATACATACCCCATAAAAATGTACAGGGCTCCAAAATTGACAATGATAGGAGAAATATTATAACAAAAAGTAACAAAGTAAAGTAAAGCTATCCCTGTACCAGGCCGTGAAGGCCCATAGGGTTGTGAGACGTTGAGGGTCACACATTATCTAGACAATCAGCTCAAAATGACGGTAAGGTTGCCAGCCTTACGTGCCAGACGTCCCTTATTCCCCAGGAAAATTATTTAATTAATTCCTGGCACACTCTTCTGTTAGAGGCTGAGTGAACCCCAGGGCCATAGTGTGGCTGGAAGGATTAGGTCAATTGAAAAAAATCCAATGACCCCATCAGGACTTGAACCCGTGACCTTCCAGACACATCATAACAAAAACAATATATAAATATCACAGTACAGCATTCATAATGGAGCAGTTTTTTAGTAAACATTTATTTCACAGCATATTGTGAAAAAAAAATAGGCTTGGATTACAAGTTCATACACAAACAAAAACTTTTTTCGTAAAAGTAATAGTAACGATTGTGGAGATGGTGGTGGCAATGGCGAAGTTAGTGATGGTAATAATGGTAATTATGATGAGGACTTCTGTGATGGTAATGGTGATTTTGTGTCAACATGACAAACAATGCAATACATTAATCTGTAAAATGAAGCTTACCAGACACTTGGTTGTGAATTATCCCAGTTCTTAAACCAGCCTCTCCTATCAAATCGTTTCATTACTTGACCAAATATCACATTCACCTCTTCAAGCACTTGTTTGGTAATATCCCACTTCAATTGATTTGTGAGACGGAGGTAGTGAAGTGTCCACACATTAACTGCAAGTTCAAATATTCTTCCATCCGTACCCTTGATTTCTCTTCCGAGCACAACCCCAGTTGTTAGGGGGACTGCAGGAAATGCTGGTCCTATTATGTCACCTATGTAGCGTAATAAAGTTAAATCAACTTCAGAGAAGTTTTATGACAAATTTGAATGATGAGTTGGGAGCAACATGGAAGGAACAGCTTCTTACAGTTCTACACAATCATTTTTATCAAACATTGTATGGTTTTCCTCAGTCTCTCCAAGCGACACAATAGTTTGTCATCAAAATGACAGGTATAAAAATTCACCAATCTAAGGAAATATTTATTATAAGAAGTTCTGTTTTTCTGTGACAATTTGAAAGGAACACATTAGAATAATAAGATAATTAAGAAGATCGATACAGAATTACCAAAATTAGGGGAATATTCCTATTCAGGTAATGTTAATTTGGGACATCACTGTATTTCACAAAGCACCCATGACATAACTGGAGAAAAAGATGCAATAACAACTGGTAAACTGTAAGAGAGATGCAGGGCAATAAGTTATCATCATATTTAGTCTTCATTACAAATTAATTATGAGATCCCTGTTTCAATTTTAGACAAAGAGTATTTCACCACCTACCAGTAATTGTAATGTATCCACTTGTGCTTCCATAAACATAGCGTCGCCATGACTGATATGGAACTATGGGGGATTCCTCCACATATATATCCAGATATTGCAGAACAAGTGCTTTATTTTTTAAATCCAAATAAACTGCTGTGTGTTTGTTAACCATTGCACCTTCACCCTTGAAATATAATTTTACTTTCAAAATGCAACATTCATTAAGCCAAACAAAACTAAATATAATTATTTGTCAGTCTGTAACAGGAAGAACCAGTTTCTTATGTCTACATGTGGAACCTTGTCATTCATGAATCCTAAAGAACAATTTGTAGAAGTAATTTTATTCTGAAAGATGCACATCTGGTTGGTGTTGTGACATTGTATGTATGTATGTATGTATGTATTCTCTAAACCAATAGCAAGGACTAATTGTTATTGTGTATAGATCTGAGTATGCTGGAAATTGTAGCTGAAGAAGAGTTATGGGTTAATAAACTTTGTTCTAATTTCTAAAAACAAGTCAATGAACTTAAATTTTTCATTAACAATACTGAATTGAATAATGGACATTTTCTATTATCACCTGTGCTTTCTATTATGAATATACTTATCATCAAGCAAAATATTGTTAATTTGGCTCAGAAGTATTGGGGTTTTGTACTTTGTTCATCGTCTGGTATTCTAAAAATCAGAGAACACGACATTTTTTAAACAGATCCGGTTTCCGAAATGTTGTGTCCAAAAACCCAATAATTCTGAGTGTTATACACTACTGTCAGAACCCTTTAGAATCTAGTCTTAATTTGGTGTAATACTGACCAAATTTTTGCATTGTTCTAATTGTTCTACTTTTCAGATACTTTTCAAAAGACAGATTTGTATGTCTGGTTTGAATGTATGATAATATTCACAAAAAATATGATTCCTCTTTAGCATGAAATATAACTTCAGCTTTGTTATCTTGTACATATTTTCACAAGGACTGGTTGTAATGAGTCACATCTAGCATTCATGCATTCACTGAAGGCTTGAACTTCCTTCCTCTTATTGCATCTTCCAGAAATGCAACATGTCTTGTCCCTCATGTGTACATTGTACTTTTCGAGAAATATAATTTCTATGAAACCTCGGTTGCAAGAAAGGAAAGCAGTTCAGTTGAGTGTACTATGAGATGGAAATAGCATACGATGTTTGCATGTGGTGAAACAGCAAAATAACAAGATATTAGACAAGAATAGTGTAGTGGCACACAGTGAAACAGCAGTGAACAGTAAGAAACTGGCATCAAGATTGTGATACTGAAAATAACTGCTTACAAGCAAGATAAACGTTACAACAAAAAAGGTAACCCTGCTGTTTCCTACTTTCATATTTCACGTTTATTGCTGCAGACCTAACAAAAATATCCAAAGATACAAAGTTTACTCTGTACCCTTGCCAATATGTACAGTAGTCAAGGCTATTGAAACGAGGTACATACAGCTTCCATCTAAAATTATAAAAGAAGCCTATCCTAAAGATGAAGAGGGTATGTCTCTCTGAAACACTGAGAGCCACCTACCACATTACATGGTGTCAAATAATAGAGGAAAAACAGAGAACAACTAATGGTGAATAATGGGCATCTGTTGCATGGGAGGTGAAGGTGCTTAGAAGACCATCGAGGTAAAGAGTAAGTAAGTATAAAATTATTTAGTTCTTTTTCACATCCATGGTTACAAACCTTGGTTTGTTTCTTCTTGTATTTGTGGCACCCACATGCATGTGCATGTGATTCTGCTTATTGTAATGTATTTATTGTAAGTTCAAGAGATCCAAAGATGGATATAGAAAATGTCTTCAAATAATATATAGCATACAATACATACATAG
This sequence comes from Cryptotermes secundus, assembly GCF_002891405.2. Taxonomy (NCBI): domain Eukaryota; kingdom Metazoa; phylum Arthropoda; class Insecta; order Blattodea; family Kalotermitidae; genus Cryptotermes; species Cryptotermes secundus. The sequence goes on from NW_019719379.1 coordinate 653,054, forward strand.
ATATTATATAACTAGACAGTACAATGAATACAACAATAATAAAAGTTATCTATTTAGATATTCATCCACAGTATAAAACGTATGCGTATTCACGAAATTCCTTAATAAAACCTTAAACTTTTTAAAGTTATTAGATGTGTTCTTGATCTCATTGGGCAATTAATTGAATATTTTTATATTCGCACAATAAACTCCTTTTTGATAAATAGTTAAATTAGCTTGAGGTAGATACAAATCTTGTCTTTGTCTAGTATCAATAGTATGAGAATTAATGTTTGATGGAGAAAGAACTTTATTTTGCAATACAAATACTAACAACGAAAATATATTATTATATTTAGGCATCCTGTTGCACTCCATACGATAAATGANACAAAAATATATATTGTGATACAAATGATAAAATATTTAACTCTTTAAATATGTTTCTAAATGAAACTGTATTGCCATATCCCAACATCGCTCTGATAGACTTTTTTTGGAGAAGAAAAATAGTAGAACTATGAGATGAGTTCCCCCAAAAGATGATACCATAGCTCATTAAGGAGTGAAAAAAGGAATNTAATGTTTGATGGAGAAAGAACTTTATTTTGCAATACAAATACTAACAACGAAAATATATTATTATATTTAGGCATCCTGTTGCACTCCATACGATAAATGATATAATGATACAAATTCCGTCCCAAGTGCAGACAATATATTATGTGTCCTTGATCTTGCTCCTCTACACTACATGTTTCGNTATATTGTGATACAAATGATAAAATATTTAACTCTTTAAATATGTTTCTAAATGAAACTGTATTGCCATATCCCAACATCGCTCTGATAGACTTTTTTTGGAGAAGAAAAATAGTAGAACTATGAGATGAGTTCCCCCAAAAGATGATACCATAGCTCATTAAGGAGTGAAAAAAGGAATAATAAATTACATTTAAAGCTGAAATAGACATATAACATATCATATTTCTAATTACTTAACAAGACTTATTTTTTTACAAATAAATCAATGTAATTCTTCCATATTGAGGCACTATCAACTATAACTCCCAAGAATTTAGTACTGAAGGTACTGTTGATAAACTTATTATTATATGTGTAGTATCATCAACACCAAAAGAATATAATAGCGAAAAGTTTGTGAAACAGTGCACAAGGTTCTGGATAACTCTACATTGTAATTTTTCTGGCATAAATGCCATTATTTACACGGGTTACTTACAAGTACAGTAATGTTGTGTACAAGTTCAATTCTGCCAACTTGAGTCATGGCTGAAATGGTTACTGAAATATCTCCTTGTTCCACAACAGGAGCAATTGGCATGTCCACATGTTGCTGTGCTCCAGCTGGTAGCTGCAGAACAGAAATGATCAGTTTTCATACCTTTTCTAAAGTCTCTTATATGAGCATTGAATAAATTAAATATGTTACAAATACAGTTGCTTTTGAGTTTTAAAAGTTTCTCTAGATGTTGTTACAAAGAGTTCAAGAGCTTCCAAAGAGGATGAATTTGCCCTGCTTGAATGCATAAACATTATCTTCTAACAGGAAATTGTTTTTTATCGTAAGAGCTACTTTACACTGGATGACACACCCCCCCGGTATTCATTGGATGATCTAATGGAAGGCTGATGGTTCCCAAAGATATTATAAAATTATTGTGAAGAAAGAATCCTAATTCTCGTCTTAGAATTACTGGACTTTTGGGCTTTGTCCATCAGAACATATTCCAAGAACTTGAGAACATAACATTTTAGAAACTGGATCTGTTTCCTTCCTCAGGTAAGGAGGGAGACAACTATTCTGTTGTGTCCCTTTGGAAGAGCCAACCAAGGCATTTTATAAATGACCCAACAGAGTAGGTGTCTCCCCTTTTCATCTGAGGACAGATACAAATCCAGTTTCCAAAATGTTGCATTCTCTAATTTTTAGAATATCAGACAATGGACGAAGTCCAAAAACCCAGTAATCCTGAGTGTTACACATCATTCTCAGAACCCCTTATAATCTAGTCTTATCAGAAACTGAATTTTGGTCATCCTGTATACAGCTACGGGCTGACCTAATATGGTCCATCACATTTAATTACTTACGTAAACTAGATGCTGATGATCTCCCCCTGAAAGCCTTGCACCATAACTTGTGACAATGCCGCCTTCTTCCACATGGACAAATTTGTATTGAGGGGAGGTATGGAGAGTCAAAACAACGAACATCTCATATGGCTCATTGTTCAAAAGCAGCAGCCTCAAGCCAATCTGTTCACCACGACGACACATAGTGGGACCTTCAATGTGCATCATAAAGGGCCGAGTACTGGAAAACTAAACACAAATATCTTTACAGCTTTTTCCATGCTACAAAAAAAAAAAAAAGAAGTTCTGGACAAATCTCATAATGCCTATTTTCCCATTACAGAGAATTCTAACTGTAAATGTCATATGTAAGCAAAGCACATTTATAACCCAATAACAACAAATAATTTAGCTCATGGGAGACAGCAGGACCAGTAATATTAATTTTCTACTTGAGAACTTGTTATTTCTACAGTTTCTGTGTTGAATTTGTATATAAAATTGAAGTTTACAACATCCTCATTCTTTTTTTCTTTTTTTCTTTTTTTTTTAATTTTGACTTCCAAACAATGCAGAATTTGTATGTATATCTATGGTCTACTTCCAAACCAAATTTCAGATTCCTAGTTCCAATGGTCCATTAGCTATTACCATCCAACCAAACCATAGGGTTTATGTAGCTGCCACGTTGTTCTGCATTCTACAAAGGAACAAATGTTGCATATTTTTCAAAGATCTCTTACCATACATCATTTCAATACCTTTTATTAAGCGGAAATACTGTCACTCCAGTCTTGCAAGTTCTTGCACCCACATTATTCTTATTACTGACTGTAAGATATTACAATGCGCAGGACTGGAGTGGCCTCCAATGCCATATGTGTATGCCAGATTCCTTGAAAATTCATCAATTTGATCAAAAGTTGAAAAGGGGCAAACATGTGAACAGATGCACATAAGCATGTGCTCTGTGTGTGTGTGTGTGTGTGTATGTATGTATGTATATATATATGTATATATACATATATATATTCATATATATATATATATATATATATACACACAATATATATTGTGATATGCTGCGCTATGGAGGACACCCTTCACCCCACCCCCCACCAGCGGTGACGTGCCGAGCAGAGCCAAAGTGAGCCAAGTCCAAACACAGCCTTTGCTAGGCAAAGCGAGTAAACAGCAGTGATGTAACATGGAACGCTGCAGTTGCTACGTAGCCATAAACAACTCCCAACAGCATTGCTAGGCTATCGGCAAACACGGCGACTAGGTAACAAGGAAGCGAGGCATTTCCCGTTGTCCGGCTGAGGGTTTATAAGAGAACTACACAGCCTACGGAGACAGTTAACGTGTAGCCGTCCCCGGAGACAGTTAAAGTGTATCAGCCGCCGAAGTGAGTTCTCAAGGCAGCAGCCTACGAGTTGAGTTGGAATCTAGCCAGCAGTGAGCAGTTAGTGTGTGAGCCAGAGCAACACAGTTGGAATCTAGCAGCAGTCGCAGAAAGAAGAACCGGATGCGTGTGATAATCAGGGATAGTTTGTGATAACTGAGAAGTAATTGGGAGAGTGTAACACAGTGACACTTATATAGCTCCCGTACTGTGAATATGTGTAGACTACTGAAGATAGAGTGAACAGATTATTGCGAATAGGGTTATAAAGTGTGAAACCCCGCAACAGTGCGACGAAAGAGTGAAGAGATTATTGCGAATAAGGTTATAAAGTGTGAAACCCCGCAACAGTGTGAAGACAGAGTGAAGACAGAGTGAAGACATTATTGCGAATAGGGTTATAAAGTGTGAAACCCCGCAACAGTGTTATAATCAATTGTAGTTACGACTTGTAGGTTGTTAAATAAACCAATTAACAATCTGAACAGCGTCTTCAGTCAGGAAACATGTTACAATATATATATGGTGACCTCATAAGCCTACTTTTTTTCTGAAGAAAGGAAGTAGACTATTTGTTGTGCAACTGTCCAAAATTATATCTTTTCATAGACAAAAAGTTTGTAGGAAAAATTATTACCGCTATTAGTAATATTAAATACTTGCTGCAATTGGTGTGTTGATGGTGGTGAAGCCTCGAATTCTGCTGAGAGTGAAGCCTGTGAAATACCATTCATCTGCAACGGCTGGCATATCCATTGTAAAAAACTCCTCCCCTCCGAAGTCTGCATTCATCTCCTTCCAGCTCCAGTCATTACCTGCAGTGTCATACAACTCCTAGAAAACATAAAATAGTTACAACAGTTCTAGCTCCTTGAAACTAAACTGCAGATTCCTCTACATAAAGAGCAAACATGCTTTGTTGTCTTACATGATTTATTCATTTGACAAATGGTAATAACATTACAGACTACTGTTAAAGTCATATACTTCAAACATGATACAACAAATCAAAATCAATTAGATTTTTTAAATTAACTGCAGATCTCACCTAAGCATATATAAGACTATTTATACTTCTCTGATAAATTGTCATCAGGAATGTTACTATATTTTCCTCCACACCTGGTAAGGTCAGATGATTATGTGAGACTTCAAGCATAATCATGACCCACTGATGTGATTAATTATGCACGAGCCAATATATGAGTAGTCTGTGTATAGCATGAGACCAAGAACTTAATTTATGCTTACATCAGATCGGCTCATTCTCAAAATTCTGTATTCATACTGGTCATCATCTTGTAGAGGGCCTGCAACACACCACCAGCATGAACACTAAAATGTTACATGCATGTGAAACATTACCCACATACAGGTAAGGGCTGATATCAAAATATGAACTCATGAAAGTATTAATTTACATGAAAAACATGAACATATTTAGTGCATCTACAAACAGATTTAAATAGAAGGCTCAGAGATTTGTTATTTTTTGTGTGTCTGTACTTCAAACAGAATATTTCATAAGTGATATATCTGATTTGCCCCAATAACATTTACTGCTTGTGGACTTCAGAATGTAGTTTTAGTAGGAATTTTTACTGTTCATTATGAAGCACAAAATAGCTGCAGTATATGTGTTAAATTTCCCTTCATGAGGACTCACAGATCTCTAAAGTGTCATCAACTGAAGTTATGCCATCGTAATTACTTGCATTCTATTTGCCACTAAACTGATAAATAATGTTAATGCACTTCCAAAGATATTTGAATATGAGTAGATTCCAGATTTTTTAAGAGAATATTAACTTTTCAATATGACAAGTTTAATTTATTTCTATGGTATCTGCATAAATGAAACTTCCTTTAGTACATTTATGTATATTTGCCTGAACACTTCTGTGAATGAACACCACATTGCACCACATCCCCACCCACACTACAACTGCAAAAAATCTACCACTCTTGTAACATAAGTTGTACTTTTTAAATTATTTATTAGTAGTCATATTGTTTTATGACATTAAGTGCTGATATTTACAATATCCATAATTATCAATAATTTTCATGAACTTTCTTACTTAGACAGTTTAGCAAAGTAATTCATCATTGTGTTTCCTTTTTCCTGAAAACAAAGTGATGAATCAATTTCCAGTTTAATAAAAAATATCCTTCAGTAACATTAAACATGCTCCAAAAAATTGTAATAAAATAGCATTCCCAATATGACTGACCCCACAGGTGTTATGAACGCAGTGCAGTCTGTGATATATAGCACAATTAAACATGAAGTCCTGGAAGAAATAATCACTACTTTTCTCTGATATGTCATGGACCACATACAAAAAGCCACATCAAACCGTTCTTCTGTTGTTGCCAGTGTATTTGTCACTGTAGTAACATTTTTACTGAGCCATAAACTACCAATGATAGGGGGAGACACAAACAGACACACAGAATAATAGGAGGGATTTATTAAGTAAGCTGTTGTGATATTACAGCAACAACAAACCCGTATACTTGGTCACCAAGCACCAAAATTTTCATTATGGAGCTTAATGTTATCTGGTGTATTATATTAATGTTTTCCATCTCCACATATGAACAATTTTAAGATCTCCAGCTTTCATTCCAGTTCTATCATGCATTTAACAGCTTCTGCTGATGGTAAAACCAGATGCCTTTTATATTCAAATAAAGATTATTCACCAACAGAAATGCGTGGAACATATCTCCAAAACACTCAGTAAGTGTGCATATGTGCTTGAGGGTTTATGAAACAAGCAAAAATGGCTGAATACTGTAAAGTACCATATTCTGAAAAATCTGAAATGGATTTGCAAAGGTAACTACTGAATGATTCCATCACAACATGAAAAGTCTGTGAAATTAATATGTATTTCACATTCACGCAATAAATGTACTATATTACAGTCATACTTTTATTTACATAATTGTTCCTCAAATATGGAAGTGGCATCTAAGTCCATAGAGAATTTGCTAGGGCCTGGTTTAGAAATTTAACAACACAAAGGAAAACTCTCCCTGCTTAAATGGGTATAGCAAAAATCTGAAGTGTACAGTTTTTCTGATGGCCTAAATTGTGCAGATGTCAAAAAACAGTGTCAGGTTGAGATATGATATATGTTTGTCATTTTAAGAAAGAGAACAAAATGCATACAGTGATCTGAGAAGATGAATTAAAATAAGATAATTAAAATAACAGTTCATGCATCTCACTGACATGTTCAATATGATCAGATGTTTAAAAAGTACTCATGACAAATAAATCTCACAGTTATATACTTTAGATGTTATGTGCTTGACTTGTTGGTAAATAATATTTTAATCTAGCATTTATACTTGATTATTAAAAATTATAATATTTTGATAGTAGACGGCACTCAAGTATACTTGATGTCCGATCATTCAGGGCAGCAGACTGTGATACTGACCGCTACTTGGTGGTGGCAAAGTTAGGGAGAGACTGGCAGTGAGCAAACAAACAACACACTGAGTTCATATGGAGAGGTTCAATCTCAAGAAATTAAACAAGGTAGAGGGTAAAAAACAGTATCGTGTTGAAACCTCAAAGAGGTTCACAGCTTTGGAAAACTTGGAAATTGAGGTGGATGTTAATAAACGTTGGGAAACTATTAGAACGAATATAAAAATGTCTGCCAAAGAGAGTCTAGGTTATTATGAACTGAAGAAGCATAAGCCATGGTTCGATGAAGGATGCTCAAAATTATTAGATGAAAGAAAGCAGGCCAAATTGCAGTGGTTACAGGATGCAAGTGAGTTAAATGGGGATAATCTTGAACAATATAAGACGTGAAACCCGCAGGCATTTCAGGAAAAAAAAGAGGGAATATCTGAAAGACAAAATTGATGAGCTTGCAATGAACAGTAAGAACAAGAACATTAGAGACCTGTATAGAGGAACAAATGACTTTAAGTGGGGTTACCAGCCTAGCAGTAACTTAGTGAAGGATAAGAATGGTGATCTGCTTGCAGATTCCCACAACATTTTGAATAGGTGGAGGAACTAATTTTCATTCATTCATTTTTATTTGTTCACAAGATCTACATTTCGCGATATTGCCTCAGATATAGAACACGTCTCTCAGTTATTGAATGTACATAGGGTCAGTGCTGTTAGACAGACAGAAATCCATACAGCTGAGCTGTTAATACCTGATCCTAGCCCTTTTGAGGTTGAGAGTGCTATTGCAAAATTGAAACGGTATAAATCGCCAGGTAGTGATCAAATTCCAGCAGAACTTATTCAAGCAGGAGGTGAAATATTATGTTCTAAGATCCACAATCTAATTACTTCTATTTGGCATAAGGAAAAATTGCCTGATCAATGGAAGAAGTCTCTTATTGTACCAGTTCATAAGAAGGGTGATAAAACTGACTGTAGTAATTATCAGGGGATATCACTGCTATCAACTTCATATAAAATTTGGTCCAATATTTTTCTTTCAAGGTTAAGTCCATATATAGATGAAATTATTGGGGATCATTAATGTGGGTTTTGACATAACAGATCAACTACAGATAAGATCTTTTGCATTCATCAGATATTGGAGAAAAAATGGGAGTACAATGAGACAGTACATCAGCTATTCATAGACTTCAAAAAAACCTATGATTCAGTTAGGAGGGCAGTATTGTACAATATTCTGATAGAGTTTGGGATAGTCATGAAACTAGTTAGGTTGACTAAGATGTGTTTAAATGAAACGTATAGTAAAGTCCGTGTAGGCAAATATTTGTCTGATAAATTTCCTATCCAGAATGGTCTAAAACAAGGAGATGCTTTATCACCACTCCTTTTCATCTTTGCCTTAGAATATGCAATTATGAAGGTCCGGGGAAACCAAGTGGGACTGAAATTAAATGGGACACATCAGCTGTTGGTCTATGCTGATGATGTGAATCTAGTGGGTGATAATGTAGATACCATAAAGAAAAACAAACAAACTTTAATTGATGCAAGTAAAGAGAATGGTCTAGAAGTAAACACAGAAAAAACCAATTAGATGTTACTGTCTCATCACCAAAATGCAGGGCAAAATCATGACATAAAGACAGGAAACAGATATTTTGAAAATGTGGCACAGTTCAGATATTTGAGAACAAGGATAATAGGTCGAAACCTGATTCAGGAGGAAATTAAGAAACGATTGAACTCGGGTAATGCTTGCTACCATTCAGTCCAGAACCTTTTTGTCTTCTCATCTGCTGTCCAAAAACATAAAAATTAGAATATACAAAACTATAATTTTTCCTGTGGTTCTGTATGGGTGTGAAACTTGGTCTCTGACATTAAGGGAGGAACATAGACTAAGGGTGTTGAGAAGAATATTTGGACTGAAGAGGGATGAAGTGACAGGAGGTTGGAGAAAACTGCATAATGAGAAGCTTCATAATTTGTACTCTTTTCCAAGTATAATTAGAATGATCAAGTCTAGGAGGATGAGGTGGGCAAGTCATGTAGCATGAATGGAGGAGGCTAGGCATGTGTATAGAATATTGGTGGGAAAGCCAGAAGAAAGAGACCACAGGGAAGATCAAGGCATAGGTGGGTAGACAATATTAAAATCGATCTCAGAGAGATAGAATGGGATGGTATGGATGGGATAGATCTGGCTCAGGAAAGGGACCATTGGAGGGCTCTTGTGAACACGGTAATGAACCATCGGGTTCCATAAAATGCTGGGAAATTTTTGAGTAGCTGCAGAATTGACAGCTCCTCCAGAAGGGCTCAGCTCCATGAGTAAGTAAGTAAGTAAGTAAGTAAGTAAGTAAGTAAGTAAGTAAGTAAGTAAGTAATATGCTCTTGAAATATTTAATGCAATGAGACCACTTCTTTTTAGGTGATAATGATTAAAACTTTTCCCTAGAAATATATTTCCTGGTACTCTCAGGCTCTGTTTTAGTTCAAAGGCCAAAACCTACAATGCAGCAACAGATGTGACACTTTCAGCAAGTTTCCTGGTATGAATCAATTGCTTGCTAGTATATGTGCTGACAGAAGAAATTATTGATAACAATGAAACCTTGGTTTCCTCAACATGGATATTTTTGATCAGATGAATAACTACTGACTGTTCTGGGAACATCCTACAAGAAATTAAGTTGGTAACAGGTAACAGTACAAGAGATTAAACTGATAACAGGCATTAACAGTAATATATAATTATCAAAATGGTGTAATATAAACTTACAATCACTTTCATCAGACCAGTCTGCACAGTCATTATATCCATCACACATCTTGGTTGACAAGAAGCACCCTTCACTGAAACATGGCTTATAACCTTTCTTCTCATGACAAGAATCTGCAAACGAATTGTACATGGTTGTTAAACACACTTTATTGATAATAACTGCTCTGTTCGACACTGCCCATACTGTCATCTGATTGAGGGACTATAGATGGGGTTTGGATTGGTGATCAGATTTATTGAATATTTACAGAACCTAACTACAAATAACTATGAGTCTCACTGGGTTACGCACTCCAAAGATCAGTGTAACTACAGCACTGTCCCTAGTCTCAGCATGGACTGCACAGAAAATGTCTCTTGCATAATTGAATTTATTCCCTAGCACTGGCTGTTGTACTGTTGCCTGTCTACGCAGCCGTTACTTGGCATTGGGTCTACATGTCACAATATTTCTTAATGTCACTGACAGTGTCAGGCACATGGTTGTAACTTGGCATGAGTGTTTAATGATTGCATATATACTGCTATTTTCTGCTTGACACTTTTAGCAGTCTGATTATTTCTGTACACACATTTAATTTGTGACAATATTCTGAAGCCTGCTACAATGTGCTGTACACAAAGAAGAAGAAGAAGAGGAAGAAGAAGAAGGAGGAGGAGGAGAGAAATTGGTAAGGTAAATGTCTTTCATTCTATATTTCGTCTAGATATGAGGGTTTACTTCATCCCAGAAAGCAGTCACAACATCTACTGATCATTGTGGTTAAGTATTTGGGAATCCTCCTTTGTCTTTAGGAGGTCTTCACTTTTGATCCTTAGTTCAGAATCTGGCTATCATGACTGAAGTTTTCCTTAGTCACTCCCATAAAATACAGAGAGTGCAAATAAATAAATATAAATAAAGCATATGATTGCATCAGCAGCAGCAATAATAATGAGGTTCCCCTCATTATATGCTATGTTCTCTCAGTGAGGAGAATGGTTCTATAAGTTATTCACTAGCCCATGATAGTCACATTAATGTGTCTCCTGTTCCTGCTTCCCATATTTTGTTGTTTTAACTCCTTCCATGGTGAGTTCTTTTGAGCAATAATGCTTTGCATACTTTCATGATAGCTCATCAATATAGCCTGTGGCATTCTCAACAAACTGCAGAAGCATCTTCACTATAACATAAAGATATTCAGGGCAGCAGAAGGCAGTTTAAATTTGTATATGTCATGAGAAACATGGAAACAGATAATGTATCTGAAGAAATAAAATAAACAGTTAAATACTTTATTAAGGACACTTGACCCAGAAGAAATAAAAAATTGAATTAAGTATGACAGAGACATTCAGTTGATAAATCTGTTTATTCTGATGAAATATAATAATACTGCTTACCAGTTAATTTTCTGATTGGTAGATATGCATCAGTAAAGATAACTACACCAGAAAATGTTAATGTCTCATAGCTATTCTTTCCATAGCTCATCCTTGAGAAATATGAAACCTCATCTGGAAGTAATCCTTGTCTTGACCTCCACTTTACTTTAGGTTCTGCTCTGAAAGAAGAGAAAGAAGGGTAAACTGATCATGGAAAGAATTTTCTGCAAACTGTAATTATTGTATGAAAGAGCATACCTTGTGAAGTTTTCAAATGCATAAAAGCTCTCTGTGACACGAGATCTGTTAATATCATTTCCAGCTTGCATAAAGTATGCAGTACTTCTCACTGAATTTATTCCCATGAAGGCTCCAGCTTTGGCAGTCATTACAGCTTGTGCTGTCTTCTTTGTGTGGTCTTTGCCTTGATTCACCACAAGAGTTATCTAGAGGAACAGAATACCAGTTAAATGTTATTTTTGTATATGCAATAATTTATATGGTTCCTCCTTTGAGATTTATGAACTTCTTTGTAGGAATGACAGTAGATTACGAGAATAATGTTAATATTATGCATGGATTTTGTATAAAGTCTCTGGTTATGATATTAATAACTATAGGTCAGAGTCTGAAAAAGAGATCAGAATTACCAAATATCTTTTAAACATCTGCTACCAAACATCTATAATAGTCTTCCATTAGTGTAAAATATGAAGTCGTAAGCCCATATAAAATGACAAGTGAAAATATAATGTCATATAATTTGGTCTTTAGGGTTCTAGACAAAAGATAAGAAGATAAAATTTTATGAAATGAGTAGTAGCAAACATTTCCTATATTTCATATATTCTTAATTTTGTCATCAATGTCATTTCTTTGGTACAACCTGCTTCATGGTAATAAGTCACAAATGTTAACAATTAGGCTGCTTTCAATTTACCTCTAAATCAGTTAGTCTTATGAATGATAGTTTTAATTATTATACTATATTCCCTGGAGAAACCTGTTAAGTGTACAACACTATCTTTACCACTTTTCCGTCAGTTTCATGTTATCTTTCCAATAGAAGATATCATGTCCCTATGGGACCCTATTTTATATTTATAGATGAGATGTTTTTGATTTATGCATCATTAAGGGGTCCAAGATGAAATTAGAAGCATCTATGTATAGCAGTAGAGGTGTATGATTCCTGAGACACAAAGATTTGAATAGCAGTCCAGCTGGATTTAAGGGACAGCAAGTGGGGGAGTAGCCACTGGACCTCCACAAAAAAATAACACAGATTTTATTGCAGTATTGAACTCATCAAAATAAGACTTGATTGCAGAAGTACAATTGTGTCAACAGCAAACAACCACACACAACCAAAAGCACCAAATAACCATAATTTACATTGTCATTCATAAACAAAATTACAAGGAATATAGTTATTAAATGTTATACATGCTCAGCAGAAATATATTCATCTATTGAATAAAAAGCATTTGGTGTGAGGAAACTTTTCAGTGTGTGTTCAAAAATCTTCACATTATAACTCATCCTTTGTATATTTTTAGGAAGATTATTATAAACCATAATGGATGAATATAACGCACCTCTCTGGATTGAAGATAATCTCACTGATGACACATGTAGCTTTCCAAACTGTCCAGTGTTTATATGATGAATATTATTGTTGGTTTGAAAAAAATTGCGATTTCTAACAACAAACATCAATATAGAATAGATATATAGGCTAGGAACAGCCAAAATACCCAACCTCTTAAAACCTTCTCTAAACGACTTTCCAGGACTTCATCTCAGCATAACCCTAATCGCTCTTTTCTGGGAAACAAAAAACTTTTCATAACTGGAGAAGAACCCCAGAATATACTACTATATTCAAGCTGAGACTGATAATAAGAAAAATAGACCATTCGAAGAGCTTGTTCACTGACAAGAGACTGTAACTTCCTGAGCATAAAACACGCTGTATTCAGTTTCTTTAATAATTTTTCAGATTGTTTTTTCCAATTAAATTGACAATCTAAATACATACCTAAAATTTAACATTATCAACATCTTTAAGTCTAATATTATTATATGTTACTGAAAATGTATACTCTGGAGACTTAGGAGTCACAAATTTAATCAGGTGAGTTTTACTCAAATTAAGTACCAGATTGTTATTTTGAAACCAGCTTGAAACCCTAGTCATAACTCTATTTAATTTAATATTCAGAGAGTTTAGGTCATTTGAGGTAATTAAAATTGTTGTGTCATCAGTGTACAAAATAGTACATGCTATATCCTTAAACAATCCTTAGGCATTAAACAACACTGGTCCCAGGACAGATCCCTGCGGAACACCAAACATTACAGATTCCCATTTAGAGATTGTAGTAGTTGAATTACAAGTATGCAGCACAACTCTTTGCATTCTATTTTTTAAATAAGTCTCCAACCATTTCAAAATAGGTCCTTTGACTCTATACATCTTCAACTTTTGAATCAACAGATCATGACTGACACAATCAAAGGCCTTTGTCAAATCACAAAAAATACCTACCACAAACTCCTTATTGTTCCATGCTTTAAGAACAGTATCAGTTAGATTAAAGACTGAGTTTTGTGTAGAAACATCCTTACAAAAGCCATGCTGCTCAGGAGCCAGGATATAATTTCTTATAAAATGCTGTTTAAGCCTACTAAACACTAATATTTCAAATAATTTAGAGAAACTTGTCAATAAAGATATCGGTCTATAGTTGGCAATTTCAGTAACATCACCTTTCTTAAAACATGGTATAATATTTGCATATTTCAATCGGTCGGGACATATGCCCAAACTTACAGAAAGATTATAAATATAAGTAAGTGGTTTTGCTATGTGTTCACCACATAATTTAATAATTTTATTTGACAACCTATCATATCCACAAGAAGATTAATTTTTAATGAATTTATTGTGCTTACTTCTGCCTCAGTAATTGGAATATTTACAATTTCAGAAATCTTATCTGTAGAGTACTCACATGAAAGTGGTAAAAAAAATACATTGTTAGAACTTTGACCAACTAATTTGTTAACTGAACTAAAAAAATATGATTTAAATGCCTTAGCTTCAATCCTACTATCGATTGTTCCATTACCTTCTCTCAATTCCGAATATGAATGTTTTTCCTTCGACTGCCTACCATTTTCTCTCTTTATGATTTTCCATGACTCCTTGGATTTGTTAGATGCAGCCATTATTATTCCCTCATAATATATTGTATAGCTTTAGCTCTTCTGATAACTTTTCTCAGCAACGTACAATATCGAGTATAATACTCCTTTAGGCCTGGGTAATTAGTAGATCTAATCGTCAAATACAAATACTTTTCTTGCCTACATGAAATTTTAATTCCTTTAGTAATCCACTGGTTAGAATACACCTTGTTTTTGACAAATTTCACTGGAAATCATGTTTAAAAAAATCATTAAAAAGATATTTAAAAATAGATTAAAACTTTTGTTAACATCAAGATTACTTAAAACACTTTCCCAGGTTTCCCTACTCAACATCTCACTAAAAGCTATGATGCCAGACTCAGATATAACTCTTCTTTTAACTAATCCACTCTTAGTCCTTTGGCAGTTCACAACATTACTAACAATCAAATACTAAGCATCATGATCTGAAAGCCTATTGATTACTGAGTACACCTGTAAAGTATTTAATCTGCTGTAATCCAAAAATATACTATCAGTAACAGTACTGGTATCAGTTGTAATCCTAGTTGGAAATTTGACAACCTGAAACAGGTTATACATCTGAAATAGTGAAATAAGCTTAAGAGATTTACTTGAATTCTCTAAAAAATTTACATTAAAGTCTCCACATATTATTAATTCAAGTTCAGGCTTGTAAACAGATTTCACTATTAGTTTGAACTGCTTAATAAATTCCTCTACATTTCCACAAGGAGATCTGTAAATACATAGTATTATAAAATAACTATTACCAATATTTAATCAGACTGCACAGGCCTCAATCACCTTTTCCATGCAATATTGTGTTATATCAATTGGATTACAGTCCCTATCCAATTACAATATATACAAACACCTCCACCATTACTTAATGATCGTGAGAATTGGGAGGTTAAACAATAATTTTCTGATTTGATCAATAAATGTTTCTGCTCGGTTAAGTAATGTTCAGTTATACAAATTACATGTGGGCTTAAGTCATGACTAATTAAAATAAAAATCAGTTCATCAATTTTATGTTGTGGTCATCCCAGCAGGGGAAAACAGATGCAGCAGAAGTCTACAGAGTTAATCATTCACCACTGATACATTCCTCACAGCATATTCATAATCATTATGTGGAAGAGTGACAAGCATGTGAATAGGGTGGCCTCATAAACCCAGCCCAGCTATATGTCCACATATTGATGACACTGAAATGTGAACAGCAAAGAAGGAAGATACAGCACTGAAAATAAACAGATATCCTGTCATTTATAGTGTTCAGGTGTTTACAGCAGTGAGTGTTAAGATGATAGATTTATTGATTGTAACACCGTGTATTACTGTAGATGGATATCAATGTTTTGAAAGAGCTACCTCAAGCTACAGTACTGGAGGAGTTGTGATGAGGATGTGGTCAGGTTATACAGGCAGGATGCAAGGATGGTGGTTGCTCAGATCAACAGGTGGGGGAAGGGCTAACTCTCACTTCCAACTTTTGTTTATGGGGTCCTGAACAGGTCTCTTTCTCACAATTTTATGGTCCGCTGAAGAAACTTCTCTGTCCCTTATGAGGACCATTTCTTATCACAATTTTTCTTCACCATTCTTACTAGCCTCAACAAGGAATATACTTCCATGCTCTTACTGAAATTTAATTATCTGGATCTCTTTTAAGTCCATAATTTTGTTAGACTTGAAAGGATTCTGACGATGGTGTATACTGTACTTCTTTTGGCTTATTTTGGACTTCACCCAATGTCTGGTATATAAAAGACAAAAAAAAAAAAACACGTTTGGGAGACTGGACCTGTCTCCGTCTTCAGGTGAATAGGGAAGGATAAACCTACTCAGTTGGGCCCCTTAGAAAGAGCTAGTCTCAATCACTGGATTGAGTGATTGGTCCAGTCTCCGAAACGTCGTGGTTTTTTTTTTTTGCCTTTTATATACCAGACGATGGGTGAAGTCCAAAATAAGCCAAAAGAAGTACATAATTTTGTTGTTACTATTCATTTCCATTATTCCTATTTGCCTGGTCTTGGCTTCATTCCTTCAGTGACGGAGACGTTAAAGGTCTTATGAAATTTCAGCAATATAGTCTAAATCTACATGCTGCTATTACCCAGAAACAGATTCCACAGTAGCACTGAGCTGCCATGAATGGTTGAAGTACTGTGCAAGATTCACAGAATGAATCTATGAGCATGATTATTCTGTACAGACAGACAGACAGACAGACGGACGGACGGACGGACGGACGGACGGACACACAGACAGACACACACACACACACACACATACATACATTGCATTCTGTACATCCAAATTAAGTCAGAATGACTAGGATGTGGAACAAGTCATACAAATACAAAAGCCATAAATACAGTACAACTGAGCCACACACAAAAAACAATACATCCACATATATAAGTCAATACCGTCAACTTAAGATATGTACATAACCTTTTAAAAGGATGAGTCATTTTTAGACAGTGGGAATTCATCATCAACAGAGTAGAATGAGTGTGTATTTAAGTATCTTTTCAGTGCTAATTTAAATTGCACCTTTTCATTCATTACACTTATGAGGCTAGATGATAGATTGTTGAAAATTTTAATGCCAGAATAATATGCTCTTTTCTGAAAACATGTCAGGTTAGCAGCCAGTTTATGGAGATGGTGCTTGTTTCCCGTGTTAACACTGTGTACATGCGAATTGGTCTGAAAACGATCTTGGTTATTTATAATGAAGCTTAATAATGAAAACATATATTCACATGGAAGAGGTAAGATCTGTAATCTCTTAAATAGCTCTCTACAAGAATTCTGAGGTTTTATGCTCACCATGATTTTAACAATTTTCAGTGTATCAATGTTGCTGACATGTAACAAAGCTCTTATTGCATAATATGCCCCACTTAACTTCAGAACCAATTGATCGATATGGTATTTCCGGTTTAAGTGGTTATCAATTTGTAAGCCAAGGAATTTTATGTGTACTGACTCTTCTATATATTTATTATTATATCCAATGCTTAATGGATATTGAGGTGTACAATAATATTTGTTATAAATTTTATTATATTTGTTTTATCTAGATTCAGGGCCAGTTTGTTAGCAGCAAACCATTTACTCTTATGAGAGAGAACACTGTTCAACGACATACAGAAATCATCTAAATTCTTACTAGAAATTATTACACTAGTGTTATCAGCAAATATTATGGGTATTGAACAGGTATTTATTGTTGTGGCAAGGTCATATATATAGATTATAAAAAGCAAAGGTCCTAAAATTGACCCCTGAGGAGCTCCATGCTCTATTGTTCTCCATTTTGAATAAGTACTTTGGGTTGCATTAGGTGATTTTATTTCAATCTTTTGTTTTCTATCTACAAGGTAGGATCTGAACCAACCTGCCATTGTTCCCTCAATACCATAAAATTGTAATTTAGTTAACAAAATTTCATGACTAACACAATCACAAGCTTTAGCTAAATCACAGAATATTCCACCTACATGCATTTTCTGGTTAATAGATTTTAATACACTGTCTGTTAGCGTAAAGGTTGCATTTTCAGTGGATATTCCCTTCCTGAAGCCGAATTGTTCTGGGACAAGTATATTATTAGTCTGCAAATAATGGCCTAATCTATTGTACATTAACTTTCTCAGGTACTTTAGAAAAAGTAGTTAATAGTGAGATTGTTCTATAGTTTGACATACTAGATTTGTCACCTTTTTTTGTATAGTGGTCTTACTATTGAAATCTTAAGGCGGTTACATAGAGATTCTAACACTGTTGCATTTTTGTTTCCTTCTCGTTCAGTCCATACACACTGGACCAATTCTGTCATATTTACCTTCACCCAGCCTTTCCTGCCAAGACTTTGTCTCCAATTCAGATAAATTTTTATTAAGAAAAATTTGAGCCTGTGCAGGAATGTTCACTTTTTGCTAATATATGTTATGGAATCTATGTTTAGGAATTTTATCAATTTATACTTTTCAGAAAATATATGTCAAAATCAAACCTGCAAAAAAGTGGCTATAGTTGTAGAAATGTATGACTATCTATAGACATAACGGTCTCTGAAACAGACCTTAATTTATTCATAAAGTTCTGTTGAGCTCTAATAAAAATGATATTCTATTTTCCTAATATATCTTAAGAAATTCTGTTCTAGAATCTAAGAAATCTAACTATTTTATGAAATGTCTGCAGATACAGTTGTATAAAAAAGTTCTGGGAAGAACTAATCACCTACTTTCCATTGGTACAATATGGACCAAACAGAACATGACGCCTCCAACAATTCTTCATTGCCATGGGTATGACTTTAATGGGTTGTTACCTAGCAACAATAGGGGATACACAGAACCACAGATACACAAGTCCAACCATTTTTCTATTGTTGCTTATATTCATAGCCATGGGAATATGCTTACTGTGCTGTTGTTTAGCAATGAAAGGAAGGATATACTTCATTGAGGCGTTGCCTAACAAGGATAGGAAGGATACATATACAGACAGGCATTCAAAAGTTAATAGAGGGGAATTCACAAACACAAAGACACACAGACAGAATTGAGATTGCATAAGCCTGTTTTCATTTTTTCAAAATAAGGAATGTATGCTATAAATGAGGTACCTGAGTTAACCTTTAAACGCCGGACTTCGAAATAGTGGTAAGCTTGAGCTGGCCGGAGATTATTTAAATGCCCGCTGCTGGTGCTCGTTTAAATGCCCATTACTACTCTGCATTTAAATGTCCGTTCCTGTTAGGCGCTTAATCAATTTTAAGCGTTGTGTTTAAAAATGCTCTATCTAGCTCAATTTTTATGATAAATGGATGGAAATAACTTTGTTTATTTCAGAAAAGAACATAGTGTCGCATATTATAAAGGAAGATTTGAAATTTTTAATACAAAGTGTTGTACTCTATTTTCAATTTTTTGTGTTTTAATTTTGATGCGTACTGCAAAAATGGTTTCCCAGTTCTTCACAGAGTTGTTCTGCATTATAACTTCATTTCTGTTTGTAACACTTGACAAATTTTAGCAGTCTCTGGTGTCATAAAACAGATGGAAGCAATAAAATCATTTGGTCTTCTGCTAGCGCTGCTTACACCCTTCGGATTTTCGAATACTTGACTGAAGGTCAGAAGAATGAAAGAATGGCTATTCAAGAGAAAGCTATAGGGGTCCCCTCTTCAGTGCTAAGATGTTCCGTTAGGGCTGCAAAAGCTTATTGCCCCTTCTATTTGAATGAACAGACAGCTGCATCGTGGCTGAGATACAGAGCGTGATCTGTTTTGTGTGCGTTCGTAGTGAAATCGAATACGGTAGTTTCATTTGAACCTATATATACATCATGAAGGTAATAATAAAAAAGGTATGTACATCGAATTTTACAATATATTTTTAACATACTTATCTGCAGAATCTGCAATAAAATTACTGGATTGTGGATAAGTTTTGGAATAACTCATACGTATATTTTTATTTGCTGTTGTTCAGTTAGGTACTATTTTAATTACTCTATTAGGGTTTTACTCAAGTCGGTCTGGTAATTACTGCATTTAAAAATACATATTTAGGACTGTGCATGCGCTTCTACTAGCGGCATGTGCGCGCGCTTCCACTAGCGGAGTTTAAATGCCTGAATGGCCAAAACTGGGTACTTTGGCCACGACGACCTTACTCATGACTGGCACAAACGGGGCACTTCGGCACTTAAAGGTTAATATGTCTTCTATCATGTTCCCAGGCTTTCTTATTTGCCATGTTTACATATAGCTCAGAATTATAACACAATATTAATAATGATGTTAATCACATACACTATTTTGGGCACATTTTAGAAAATGTACTTCAATTCTTTTGGCTAATATGATCTTTCTTAACTAGTATAATCGATCTGGTCTCCTGAATCTCAGACCAAGCTTCAGAACACCCAGTCCTTGTGAAGGAGGAGATGGCTGAATTATAACACAGAATGGAAGACTGCCTTACCTCAAATCCATTAAATCCAGTGACTGGAACAAAAACACTATCTGCAACAAGTTCTGCATGCAATGTCACATGATAAACAAGCAGTGTGAAGCCTGGGGCCATGTTTGTGTCTATGGGTATAGTGAAAGTAGTAGTTGTAGGAACAGGACTTTCCACAATATGTTCATCAGCAAACAACAGAAGACCTTTAGCAAGTACCTGCAAACAAATTGTATTACTGTCATTAAAACTAAATTTACTGCAAACAAATGCTAACCACAACTTTACATTGTTAAGTATATTTCATATTTTTAACAAAAAAAAATGTAGTAATTTTTTTGGGGGGAGAGGGTACATGTTAGGATATAAGAGCATGGAATATAAATGTGGTAACAGTATCCTTGTGACTAAGCACTGTTTAGTGGAGTTCATACATTCTTATCTGAAGCACTGGCTAGAAGAAATTTGTATCATATTTAAAGTGGCATTAAAGAAGTTTCTTATCACCAATTGCTTTTACACTGTTGAAGAGTACTACTGCTGGAATTAAGATCGATCCCTCATGTATATTTAAATAAACACCGTTGCCTATTGCTAGGATGCAACAGACTATGAAATAAAATACACAGGAAAAAGGTACTATTATTGTTGTGATATAGGTGTATTATATATATTAAGAAATTAGATTTTATATGACTATATTAAAAGTCTTGGTGGTCTCTTGATCATGTATGTAATTTTATATGTTATTTGATATATGGAATGTATTGTTGTACAGTAGTCTTGTTGTACTGAGTATTTAACATTTTGACGATGATGACTATCTGATTATGTATGTATATTCATATTTTATATTGTATTGCTGACTTGTTCTATATCTGAGGCAGATGTCTCCATAGAAAGCCCCTGATTTTCCACTGGAAAAATGCTGGTTGTGCCCCAGAGGCATTATNGGATTTTGTAGAACTGTAAATAAAAGAATGAATGAGTGAATGAATATACTCTGAAGAAATCCACTGATTTTCCACTGGAAAAATGCTGGTTGTGCCCCAGAGGCATTATGAATACTGCTATTTAGAATGATATTTTGCCTGACATCTAGGAAGATCAGTAGTAAATATGATCTTACCATATACTGAAATCTCTGCAGAATAAAATTTGTCTTCACATGGAACACAGCAAATTCTCCTACTTCTACATCAGCAGAGTTTGTTCTTACACTAATGTATTTCTTAGATGGAGAGTAATGTTGCATGATATTTATTTTAGCTTGCATGCTTTCTCCTTCTGAATCTTCATAGAAAGCTCTCAAGGTTAACTCCAGTACTTTTGGTGGGACATCAAACTTGAAGTACAGAACTCCTTCCTTCCAGTACCGTTCCACTGAAAGGATGTCAGCATATTCTGCTGTGTATCTTCTGCTACCATTCCATTCATTATCTCCTAAATTAGCTGAAGTCAGATGTTTGTCCATTGGCAAAGCCACTATATCAGGTAGGCTGAGAGTGCTGCCATTCTCAAACTGAACAAAAATCTCAATCCTTAATGTCGATTGAGCCAACTTCTCACTGGAAAGATGCTCCCCATCATTGTATGCAACAACCACCTGAACACACAGACATGACAGAAAGTGCAGTGAAATGATCTAAGATTCGGATGATAAATATATAAATAGAAAAATGTTATTTAAGCTTAAAAAGAAGTTACAGCTATGACCCAGTTTATGTGCCTTCAGCTCACTTGTTTTCATATGTATACAGATAACCCCCATTTAAGATTTCTTTTGGAAGCGTGGATCTGAAAACTAAACTGAAGGTTATCTTAAACAGAGGATACTGAACACTAAGGTAGTTGACTTACGGTCATCAAAACCGAATAATAAATAAGGAAAAACCTTAAATTAAAAAACATTAAATGGGACTTTCTCTGTATACACAAGTTTAATTCTTAGAAGCAGCCAATATTGTGACATTATGTCCTTAGTATATGAATTCTGTGCCATGCCTCATTCTGACTCATTTCTGAGGTCACATATCTTGATTTCCCCAACAGCAGCAGTATTTGAACCCTGGTATAAGCATATACAATGATATTTATATCTTATTTATTTACAATTTTTGTAGCAATAATTGAAACAGAGTGAGTTCAAATGTCAAGTCACTCAAACTAAGAAATTACATTTATTCACCAGAATCATAAGTTTCTGCTATGATTCTATTTCCTCTTCATCTTCCAGTTAACCCCCA
The DNA here is from genome assembly GCF_002891405.2 of Cryptotermes secundus. Taxonomy (NCBI): domain Eukaryota; kingdom Metazoa; phylum Arthropoda; class Insecta; order Blattodea; family Kalotermitidae; genus Cryptotermes; species Cryptotermes secundus. Next base: position 675,603 of record NW_019719379.1, read on the forward strand.
TAAACATCTACTTCTTTGTTTTGAGTCCATTAAGTAATCTTGAGAAGCATTTATTTTGAGTAATAATATTGCAGTAAATAAATAATATCTTTTGATGTTAATTCTTTAATCATCTTATTTATATGTTTAATGTGTTTCTGTTGCATTTCAATTATATTTCTCTTTTAAATAGTCAGAAACATCGAATTCACCAAATTTATAATTAAAAATATCTTTACAAAATTATAAGCTTTGTTCTTAACACTAAGTGAGGCAAAATACTTGATTTATGCATTTTTTACTTTATGCTAAGTATTCCAAGACTGCAATTACCATTATAAATCATATTAAGCCAGTAGTTTTTTGGAAAAAATCTAGATGTTTTGACAGAACAGTCAAAAACAGCAAACAATGAATGCATTATTAATCAGAGTTGAGAATTTTCTCTGAATTTTTGTCCCTGAATAATAATGATAACATAAATAAGCTATCAGTACACTTGCATATTTTATCAGTATTATTATTATTATTATTATTATCATCATCATCATCATTATCATGGCTCTACAGCCCTTTGTTGTGCCTTGGTCTCTTTTCCACTTTCTTGATCTTATACACAGTCAGAAGGACTACTTGGATGGGGAATCAGACCATCACAAGGCCTCTACCTACACACAGAATAAACGCACATGATACAGATATCCCTGCCTCAAGCGGGATTTGAACAAATGATCCCCCAGCATTTGATCAAACTAAGAGAGTTCATGTCTTAGACCATGTGGCCACTGTGATTGTCATGCTTGCATCATTAACTCAGCTTTATTAAAAATTCACTACATGTTTCTGCCTACATTAGCCATTTTTGGGTTTTTCATTATCAGATACATTAGGTGGTGAATCGTTATTACTCTCTAGTTATAGCTTAGTATGAACACAACAGGATCATTACATAAACTAAAAACAATTACACATATTTAAAAAATTCACATGTGTGCAATCATATCATGTCCATCCATACATACACATGTAATGATGCTAGTATAGCTGAATAATTAATGATTAACTTTCGCATTGTGAGTCCTTGTTAAAATCTGGCAGTCATATATGATTATTATCCAAACTGGAAAACAAAATTTACATAGAAATTTAACATAAAAAAGAAAGTTTGCTACAGAAGCCAGTGCACCTCAAGTTTGCCACACCATCTAATAACAAAAATAATAAAAATGTCATACTTTTATCTGCATAATTAAATTCCAATAAACCATTCACATGAGAGACAATAACTTCAAATGCCCAGTCAGAACAGCAAACTGTCATTAAAATTACCAGCAGGGAAGGGCCAGAAACAAGACATTGTAGATTATTCAGTGTGAAGCAGACTCCATTGTGGATAACAGTGACTACATCTAATGCAAGTTTTTGGATTAAACGATAATTCTTCAATTACTAAGTACACTTTTCACCTGTGACTTTAATTATATATAGTCAAATGGTGAGAATTTCTTTGAACATGGTTCATTGCCTGGATAAAAGATACTGTATATAGAGAATTTCAGAGGGTAGCTCAATCTTAAGTCTTTGGGAAGAAAAAAGAAAACCTACCAAGAAGGAATTTGTAAACTCAAGTGAGAGACAGCATAAAGAAACTATAGAATTCAGTATGTCACAAGCAGGTATAATGCATAAAAGAACAGATATAAAAAAAAGTATCAGTTGGATTTAAGATTCTCACACCAGTAGCTAGGAATTAGTCTGACTTCTGAGATCTAACCAGATCACATGCCATTATATACCAGAAGACAGAACTCTTCAAAAGAACACAACAAAACAAACAACAAACTCCGTGATTTTAGTCTGTAAGCGAACTATACTGACTGAACGACCACCGCTTGTCGGCGAAGTTTAGTGCCAACTTTTGCGGATAGAGGGTGTCACATGGTCAGCGCAACGAATCCCCAAGGCCGTTAATTTCGGTTTTCTAGACCGGAGCCGCTAATTATTTAAAATAGCTCCTCAATTATCATCACAAGCCTGAGTGGACCCCGTTCCAGACCCACTACTTCTCCAAAAAAAAAATCTGGTAGTGCCGGGAATCGAACACAGACATCTGGATCTGTAGCTAAGAACGCTGACCACTAGACCACAGAGGCAGTCTAAAAAGGATAAGCATCAGGAAATGACCAAGCTTGTACTGGAATGAAAGACAACCAGAATTCTGATAATATATACTTATGTGTTGCCTGGATTCACATTTCATAAGTGCTCCTGTGATTTAGACTTTAGATTACAGTCTTCTTCCTGAATAATCAGTATCCACATCAGTGGTATATCTAAACTGCTTGGCTCCATAGTTATTCTGAACAGAACATGTGGACCAGTTCTGTAATTTTTGTGTCCTGTATTAGGTTCTGACTCTGGTGGTGTCATTCATCTACATGTAATGGATCCTTTTGTGTAGGACCTCTCTTATCTACTGTTGGAATAATAATGCAGTGTCAGTCAGTGGTGCATACTAATGGTATCACCATTAGAAATTTACTAGATACTATTTTCAACTTACTTCCAGCATTCATACACCAATGGGAAATTTGAATTCGATTCTGCAAGATTGCCTTTACAAGGTTCCATTACAGACAGGCCCTCCCATGACTTCTACCTGAAGATGGAGACTAAGCGATTGTCTAAGACAGTGTCCAGTGATTGAGACTAGCTCCTTTTAATGGGCCCAACTGAGTAGGTTTATCCTACCCCATCCACCTGAGGACAGAGACAGACCTAGTCTCCAAAATCTTGTGGTTTTTGTCTTATATATAGCAGATGATGGATAGAGTCCAAAATAAGCTTAATAGTTCTGTACAGCATATACCATCATCAAAATCCTTTCAAGTCTATTTGTCTATGACATATCTACTGGTATTTAGAATCCAGACAACAGAAAACATTCACAGAAAATTCTCTTTTAACTTCACTAGAACACTGTGACAGATCTTAGTAGAATGACAGCAAATGATGAATTGGAAAGGATGTAGAAGCCAGAAATAGTGGCCTATTTTAACAAACTACTCAGGATTTATCTATTTCTTGGAACTGAGAGAAATATTATTATGACTGAAGGTAACATGAAATATAATTTAGGCACCAAATGATACTAGTAAATATAAGGTGGTTACATTAATGAGAATCTGTATAAACAAATATCAAATAAAGAAGTTATCAGGGTCCTGAATTGTAATCCCTGAGTGGAACAATGAATCCTTATTTTCTACAAAGTACAGGCATTTTCTGATTTACAGTGTTTCTAAAAAGAATGTTTTACTTTAATGTGGCAAGGAATCTTCTAATATAACACAATAGCAATTATAAAAAGAAAAGAGGCGATACACAATGCACACCAAGTTCTCAAGTCTGATTTGCATCAGGTGCTCAATTTACCTTGATGTATCAGCATATGCACATACTGACCTGTTAGTTATGAATTGTTCTTATTTAAAAATAAATTGTTATTACTGTACTGCCTTTCCTTGCATAACTATTGTTCAGACTAAGGAACAGCTCCTGTTTGCCTATACAGAGAATATCATGATTTACTCTTCACATATACACTCAACTCTCATTCTGTTAGCACTAGAGACACAAACCTGTTCTATAGCACAGGAGTGTGTCAACAATTCTGCACCTCAGTACGTCATCCTGTCTAAAAGAAGCATGCTTGTAGAAAAATTATTTTGGTTCTTGCTTAGGACACTAAACAGGGAATCTGCCCTTGTAATCTAACATACATGCCCTTCAAACAACATTCCTGGTATGAAGACCATTGGTGATGCTCCAAGGAAATACAAGTTAATTAAACCACTAATTATGCGTGTGTGGCTAAATCCCATCACTGTCTCCCCATACAGGTACTCCATGAGCTCTGATTCTACACGCAGCTCTATGCCTTGGAGACTACCCATCATACTTCTGACATGATCCATAGGTATCAACACTTCATGTTTGCCATTTTTCTGCAACAGCAAAAACATCAGTCAATTTAGTTTTCATGAGAAAGGAAATAAAAATTTCTTTAACTGAGAAATATGCACATATACACAATGGTTTATGCCAAAACTATGTATTAATCTGAAAATTACTGTCTTCTGGGAAACGATACCATGCAATCTGGCAGTCTACCACACTACATGGCATCTCATCTCGAAAGTCAGTGAACATCACAATTCACTGCCATGAGAGCTTCAGATTTCACTGTATACTGATTACTTTGAACTGTAAAGTCACAAATGGCAGAGAGTTCAAGAAACAAGCTACAGTGAAGGTAGAAGCTTTTTCTTAAATACAATGAAACTTACAGCTTACAAAGATATATAAGCAAACAGACAATTGCTGGCAAATTGAAAGCCCTCTTGTGAATCAGTCAACATATGAATGCATAAAATGTCCGAGGAATAAGAACAGATTTGTCTTATAGCTTCAGCCATTCTTGTACAAGTTATAGTACGTAGTTATAGTTGTATAGTTGTACGTAGTTATAGTTTTCATAACCATACAACTGCAGGAGACTGGATTTTGTGTTGGATCCTCTTCTCTAATTATTGCAATTATTTCTTCTTTTTGTCTGTGATGGGAAAATCGATCCTTCCACCTGTCAAACCAACTGGTCACAATGGATGCAATTCCTGAACTTATCTGAGTATTTGTATGTAGAGGACCAATAATTACACATTTTCATGTTCTTTAGAAATTACACTGGTGACTCATAGACAAAACTAAGTACATTACACAACTGTGCCACCCTTCATAAAGTGCTACAGTACTAGGAGGCAGGTTATCTACACAGGCAAGTGAGCTACATGGTAAGAAAGTAAATTAAATTGAGATTAATTAATGCTTCACATGTATAATAAACAGTATGGCTTAAATATTACCTCTTAATTTATCCATTTGCCATCAGGTGTTTATTCTGAATAATAATACCATTCATTAAAAGCATTCTAATCATATGTATAATAAGAGTAACTTTTATTTTTGTAGTTTTTTTAACAACGTTGTTGGTAACTCAGACTATATACCATTAAATGATTCGATGACAGTGAATAATTAATTGGCAAGGATGTGGAAGGAATCTGCCATGGCCTAATTTAAGGTACTATCTCAGCAATAACCTGTTGAATCTGAGGAAGACTACAACAAAACCTTTGTAGAATAGCTTGTGTTCCAGCTGACATTTGAACCAGACACCTTCTGAATACAAATCAGAAATGTTACAGCCTGATCCAGCTTGCTTGGAGGTAACAGTAACCAGCTGCCACTTCTGGGTATAATTTTATGTGGAAAGCATGCATTAAAATTTCTTTGCAATAAAACCGTTCCAAATAAATTTGTGAGACTGAAAGGGAAACTCATACTTTAAAAGCGTTGAATGTCAATTATTCCTTTAAAAAATTATGAATGGATTTAAACATTCAAACATTGTAAATTTCATCCTAAAGCAATTAAGTATATCATATGGATACTCCTGTAAAATAGTAAAATACACTCATTCTGAGTTACTGTAAAGAGCTGTTTTTATATTAAACCATTTATGGACTTAAAAATTTCAAGAAATTCATTTTACTCTGAAATGGAGTGCACCTTTCCACACTTACTCAGCCACCTGCACAAATTAAAATTCAAGGTAAGCAAATTAGCATTAAACCATATAAATACATGGTTTAATGCTAATTTGCTCACTTTGAATTTTAATAAGACTCAATATGTCAAGTTTGGACCTATGAATTATTATAATATTGCTACTCAACTTAACTATGGTCAAATAAATTTAACAAATGTGACTGAGACAAAATTTCTGGGAGTAATTATTGATGATACTCTTTCGTGGAAACAGCATATTGATTATGTTATTAATAAAATTTCCATTGCATATTATGCATTGAGAAATATAAAATATATTGTCCCTTTAGATATGTTAAAGCTAATTTATTTTGCTCATATACATTCTATCATAAGTTATGGTATAATTTGGAGGGGTGGCTCTTCTTGTGTTAACAAATTTTATATTGTAAAAGAAAGTTGATTCACAAATATAAAACTAGAGCCCTCAATAATTTATATTACCTGCAGTTAACCTAAAAAAATACAATAAAGGTGTGTACATATCAGGTATTAAAGTTAATAATCATCTTCCTCAAACAATAAAAATATTGGCTACTGATGAGAGAAGTTTTAAATCTGCATTGAAGAAGTTTTTATATCATCATTCTTTTTATTCCATTAATGAATATTATCAATAAAATTGTCCATAAATATGAAAATTTGTATTGTATTTAATTCAGTTAATATAGGTAATTTAAATAAAATTGTATTAATTCAGATTTTATAGTAAATTGTTTTTAAATTATGTTTATTAATTAAAATCTTATTAATTTTTTTACTTTATATTATTATTTATGTTCATCGATTAATGAAAATGATTTTGATTATGTGACTCGCGTAATTTTGTATATGTATTTTTATATATCTATTTTCAAAGGGACCATTTCCACATCCTACGTTTGTTACCTGTATGGATATATGGAAAATAAATTAAATAAATTAATGAATTCAGCAAATTTCCATTTTACATGCTAATGTAATGCAATATTTTATTTTCAAATTACCATAGGCGATTTATCTTGCCAAATCAGCTTTTGACTATCATTTTGCTTTAAATATTTGCCATACATTCTGAATGTTGCATTGCCTCTAGCTATTCTTTCCGTTGCAGAGTGAGCAGAGATGTTGGCTCTGACGTACTTCTCTGTGTCCAAGGTGTATGCTGGCAAAGATACATGAACCTGTAAATATTTAATTTACTCATATCAGGCTAATCTCCTTGCTGAATTCTTTATTATATCACTTTAGAGTAGTAGGAGAAAGCCAATACTGTACCTCATACCTCGAACAGGGGACTGAAATAGTTTTCTACTCTAATAATTTGATCTTCAGTCTGATCCAGAGCTTCAACACGAATCTTCCAGAAGCCATCATTTACAAGCTGTGGTAAAGTAAATTTATGACTTATGACACCTAAAATAAGAACAGTATATAATTATTTATGAGTTAACAGACTGAATAAAGCTATTCTAGCTTCATTATTTACACAAGATTGTGGCTTAACTCAAAGAATCACAGCTTTGAATCTCTAACATTAACTCCAACTGCCTGGAAGATCAAATGTCCCAATAACAGAAGTTTCTTATCAGCATAATTGCTGACAAACTGAAATGGTTAAAAGTAAATAAGAACCCAGACATATTTTTCACAAGAGGCTGGGTACTATTTGAGCTTGCCTGTGAATAATTCTGAAGTACATGGTCAATTAATTCTTATACAGATTCATTCATACATTTATTCATTTATACATAAAAGACAAACACACAGTGGATTCCAGTTAAAATGGACACATCAGGATTAGAGCACTTTACCCAAGTTAAGTGACTGTCACAGATATACGAAGTTGCAAGTAAAAGACAAAAGCTCAGCTTTCCTTTTACCGAGTAACAAAAATACTGACTTTAGATGAGCTGAAATTATTGGTGCAAATCACAGAAAAATGTTTACCCTAAAAATAAATTTGATTCAACTAAATATTAAACAGGGGGCACACAGTAGCGTAGTTAGTTGAGGCACTATGCTATGAGATGGAAGGTCGTGGGTTCAAGTCCCGATGAGGTCATTGGATTTTTTTCAATTGACCTAATCCTTCCAGCCGCACTATGGCCCTGGGGCTGACTCAGCCTCTAACGGAAATGAGTACCAGGAATATTCTTGGTGGTAAAGGGCGGCTGGCGCTCTTTTTTTTTAATTGTAAGAAACAAAATTGTAAACACAAAAGAGGCCTAGGCAATGCACATCCGGCCTTCTGTAGCACATTCTAATAATCATCTTCTTCTATAATAGTGGTAGGCCCGCGATTGTTAATATAGATCTTGACTTAAATCTGTGTGTATACTGTAAATAATCAGTGCAATTATGTATTTTATTTTTCTTACATATCTATTTTATAAACATAGAGGAATGTTGTTTATGAAGTAATAGACACCTTGAAGAAATCTTTTTTCTTCTAACCTTAAGAGCTCTGTAACTGATTTTGGGTAATGCTTTTTGCTGTTCTCAGACAAGAGGTCCATCACTGTTGTCCTTTGGTCCTCGTACTGTTTACGCATAGGGTTGACAACCTTGGCGCCATCTATGAGCCGATTGTCTAGAAATGTGGGAACCTCGACATCTCACAACCCTATGGGCCTCCATAGTATGTTACAGCGATACCTTTACTTTTTACTTTATGTATTAAACATGCATATGTGGACAGAGGAATGGATCGAGTATGCCCTAGCATGTTCTTTTCACTGACTGTAACTTAAACAAAATCAGCACCGGTTTCTGGTGCAGATATAGAACTGCATTTATGGCCTTCTTGCACGAAATAACCTCCTCCAGCAATAAATTTCCTAACATCCTGGANACATGTTCTTTTCACTGACTGTAACTTAAATAAAATCAGCACCGGTTTCTGGTGCAGATATAGAACTGCATCATGGCCTTCCTGCACGAAATAACCTCCTCCAGCAATAAATTTCCTAACATCCTGGAGTGAGAGTGAAAGTGTGAGTGTGAGAGTGAGAGTGAGTGAGCGTGAGCATGAGAGAGTAGTGAGTGCGTGAGCTTTTTCAACTATTTCTTCCAAAACACTGGACGTTATATGTTTTAGGAACAGTGAAGATCTGGCATATTCAGCAACAGTGAGCATATACATTATGAAAGACCTGAAGGACTACCATCTCCCAAATTAAAACTGCTGGGTTGGATCAGGTCAGGTAAATTGCTGCTGCAATAGGCTCTGTCATTTTGAACAGACTACAAATAATAGATTAAATCACTGATCACATATGCAGAAGGAAACTGATGCACACTATGCACAGTTAAATAATTTATGATATGTAAAGTAATGGGAGAATAATGCTGTTAACCTATTTCCTCATACATCAGCATGATAAATATCCATTAGCTGACATTTTTATGATGCTAAACTAAAAGCATGCAAAATAATACTTATGTTAAACAACTATACATTGCTAAAAAGACTGTTACTTTTAAAGGAAGGTTTACATTTTCTTCTCCAAATGCACTAAACAGGATTTTAAATGCATGTTTGTTCTCTTTTATCACAAATACCTTTAGTTACTGTCTTGCTGACTTTACTGACCCATGTCTATTGGCAGAGATGAAGGCATACAGTTCTGCTATGGCTATTGTAAGATCCCAGCGACAATGAGAGAAGAAATAGTTTTTATCTTTTGATACAGCAGAGTAAAACTCACCATTGTTTATTTGCATTGAAACCCATCTCCTCATAATTAAACCATCTGAATTCTGCAAATAAAAAGTACCACAGCCATAAAAATTTATTTTCATAGGTTTCCCAGCATACAGTATGAACTGAATACTTGTATTTTAGGTCAATATCACCCAACTGAAAACAAACTAGTAGTATTAGAAAATTACATATTCTTGGATATTCAGTCACCCATAAAGATGAAGTAACTGGATGAATGTTTCTGCTTAACTGATATGCATCAAACTAAAATAATCACATTAGGTCTATGCTACAACATTATTTCCTGTGTCTTACAGGGAATGTTGCATTATATTTTCTCATTAATTATATGTCTAATACTTGAACTTCACTTACTGTTATAGAGCCTGTCAATTTTTTTAATTCAAGTGACATTGGAATGGAGTATGCAGGTGTTTCCTCCAATTTTCACTGTAATATCAGTAGGACAGAAAGAAGAACATTTGATACCAAACTCTATAAAATTAATAAATAAGTATGTTTTGGCATGTTTGCAGTCCTGCATGGCACTTATTACGTAAGAATGGTGGAGCTATATTTTCACTACCTTATATGCCTTCATGGCATAGTGCTTAATTAATTAAGCACAGGGACAACTTTACATTTACTGGGTATCTATCTACAAGAATACATAACATCACACTCCAGGAGATCATGATCTTTATTTTGCATCCTAATTTTTTATAGTGAGGGATTGTTAGCTGTCAACCCAACCCCAAGCTAGAGGACTACCATTTATTAAGTGTCGGTGACTGCTTAGTCAATACATGAAATGTCCTTTTACAAATCTGCAAGTTGAATGTGGTTAAAAAATTATCAAAAGCATGTACATTTGTCATACTATCCAGGCTTATACATTGATGGTATTCTACAAGATGTGAAAAACACTGATGTATACCTAACGTACTGCAGCGTGTAGAGCTGTTGCTACGCAATGATCGTGAGATGGGCAGATATACCAGGATCATTTCCGGGCAACGGCTCAGTAAACATGTTCCCATCGCTAGGCATGGGATTCTTAATAATGCCACAGTTGGACTACAACACTGGAAGAGCTGTGTTTTTTATATGGTCCATTGTAAGATGTTATAAGCAAGGGATGACTGACCAGGCAGTTGATAGCCAGTTCTGTACAGGAGTCTGTGAAGACAGAACTTAAGCCAGAGGCAGAGAAATAGCCATTGTTGGAGTCGTTACCAGGAAATGTCTAGGAATAGACTAAGAACACTAGACTGTATGCTCTAGTGAACTGTAAAGTGTGAAAATAGTGATAGTGTTATAGCTATTTGTAGTTACAACCAGTAAGTGGTCAATGAATCTATTCACCAATCCAAACCCCATCTATATTCACCCGAACATGTGACAATACATTAATTCATATTGGTAGCACTTTCAAAAAATATTATGCATACAGTAAAAAGGATTGGAATGACTGATAGAAGAATTTTAAAAAAAAAATTTTGGAGGATTTTACATGATGTCATATTTGTGTACATCTTGTTTGACCCAGGAAGGATCCATATGTGTAGCTATCCTCCATATCTGAAGGTCAGATCCTCCATCTGTACCCTGAAGAGGCATTATGTCACAGTAACAGGGACCCATACAAGTATAACTTGAGATGTCTAAACAAAAAACAAAGCTGAACTAAAATATGAAACCTGAAATTAAAACAAGACTAAACCATCAGCTGAAAAGGTAAAGCTATTCCTGTAACAGTCCTTGGAAGTCCATATGGTTGTGAGACGTTGAGACTCCCACATTTTAGTAAACTTGGAATTTTAACTCTTTACTCCCAATATATATATATATATATGTTTGTTGTAAAGCATAAGGATCTTTTCACAATAAATGCTGCCTTGTGTAAAATAAATACCCACCAAAAAAAGGACTTTCATGTTCCTTTAGTAAGTCTAACTAAAGTTCAAAAAGGAGTATATTATTCCGGTATTATAGAAAACTCGTTTTATTCAGTTGAAGAGTATCTTGATAGGATTAATAATCTGATTTGTTTCATTCTGGTCCATCACACTAACAATTACAAAGACAAAACAACTCCGTCCAGTGTGACTATTAAGTTTTACTACTTGAAAACTTAGCACCCTTACATGTTTTGATCCTTACAGATCATCTTCAGAGGGAACATCGATACTTATTCGGGAAATGCTATCACAATAGGTGTTCTGAGTGCTAAATTACATACACACAATGCCTGGAATACACAATATACATAAAATCCAATTTTTTCACAAACACANCCATGTAATTTATACTTCCTGTGTCTGTGACATTAATTTGGGCTTGTCCTGATGTTGAATTATGAGGTCGAACATGTTACATTGGCTATTACTTGTACTTTCTTTTGTGTGTTTTTGTTTTTCTATCAATTTATTGAACTTATTAAAGTCCTCTTTTATATTCATGATTCCTCCTTTATTGGCTTTTTCAGTCATTTCCATGATTACTGTCATTGGCCCATACTGATGGTGTTTATTTAGTATGTGTTGGGTAAATGCTGATTTGTCTTTGTTTAGTCTTATGTTTCTTATGTGTTCTTTGTATCTTGTTGTTAGATTTCTACCAGTTTGGCCGATGTATACATTTAGCAACTTCGGCATGTTATTTTGTATATCCCACTTTGTTCGTAGGGGTTTATTTCTCATTTTTCATTTATTAGTTTACCTATTGTGTTGGTTGTTTTGAAGGCAATCTTATGTTAGTGTTTTTAATAGTTTTGTGGTTTTTCATATGTAGTTTCCTGTATAAGCATAGGTGACCCATTTTTGTTCTTTTTTGTGTTTATTATCCGGGTTACTTAACTTTTGTTTAAGTTTGTTATATAGATGTGTAATGTCTTCCTTTCTATAGCCATTATTTAGTGCTATATTAAAAATAGTATTTAATTCTTTGTACCTGAATGGATCAATGAATGCTAATAAATACAATATAATACAATTTTCTAGACAATCAGCTTACAGATGGTGGTGAGGTTGTCAGCCTTATGCGCTGGCTGCACTTTATCCCCAGGAATATTCCTGGTACTCAGCCAACCCTAGGGCCATATGCAGCTGGAAGTATTAGGTCATCATCATCAGTAATCTGTCAAGACGACAGGTCCACAGTCTCTTTCAAAACAATTCCTCCACTTAATGCGATCTAGAGCTTTCTCCTTCAAATGACAGTATCCTCTTCTGTCCCCAAGGTCATCCAGCATCTTCTTACGTCTTCTTCCTCGTCTTCTTGTCACTTCTATCCGCCCATCTATCTTTCCTTCGATAGCTTCTTTTAGAAGGCAGTTTCTGCGTAAAACATGACCAATCCAATTAGCCTTCCGTTTTCTTATTTCATGTAGGATATTCCTCTGCTCACTGACTCTAATTAACACTTCTTCATTTCTCACATAATCGGTCCAACTGATCTTCTCCATTCTTCTCCAACACCACATTTCGAAACTTTCCAGATGTTTCTGATCTACTGCCCTAAGTGTCCATGTTTCAGCCCCATACAGAGCTATGCTCCAAATGTAGCATTTCACTAGTTTCTTCCTCAAATTTAAGTCCAATTTGCTGGTAAAAAGATTCTTCTTCTTGCTAAATGCAGCTTTTGCCATGGCAATCCTGGATTTAATTTCACAAGTACACCTTCCATCATCTGTTAACAAGCTACCCAAATATTTAAAACATTTCACATTCTCCACTTGTTTTTGGTCTATCTTTATTGTGACTGGGGTTGGTTGTCTCGAAATTTTCATTACTTTTGTTTTCTCCACATTCATTTCCATGCCATAGCACCTTCCAATTTCAATTAGTCTATCAATCATGCCCTGTAGCACAGTTTCTTCCTTAGCCATTAACACAAGGTCATCTGCATATTTCACAGTTTGAATAATTTGCCCTCCTACTTTGAAGTCACCGAGCCCATCCAGAGCTTCCTTGGTAAGGCATTCGCTGTACAAGTTGAACAGAATTGGTGATAAACAGCATCCTTGTCGAACTCCTCTTCCAATCTGCACACTTCCTGTCTCCCCCCTGTCCAGTCGTACTCTAACTTTCTGATCCATGTACAATTTGCTAATCAATCTTCTTTCATGCCAATCGATACCTGTTTCTTTCAGGATCTGCATTAATTTGGTCCAGTTTACCCGGTCAAATGCCTTCTGCCAGTCTATGAAGCAAACACACAGTTCTTCATCTATCTCCAAAGTTCGTTCCGCTATAATTCTCATCATCCCAATTGCATCCCTGGTTCCTTTTCCTCTTCTAAATCCAAACTGATCTTCTCCAAGTACATCCTCTATTTTCCTTTCAATTCTTCTTTTAAGTATCTTTGCTATTATCTTTGCTGTATGTGCAATAAGACTTATTGTGCGATGGTCGCTGCATTTTGTAGCTTTTGTCTTTTTCTTTAAGGCAATCATTGTAACTTCTGTAAAGTCCTTGGGCCACTCTCCACTTTCATATATGGTGTTCATTAGTTTTGTCAGTGTTTTCAAACCACCTTCTCCCAGTAACTTGAGCACATCTCCAGGTACATCATCATCTCCTGTAGCCTTTCCCTTCCTCATTTCCTTGATAGCTTTTTCCACCTCACTTTGTAAAATATATGGTCCTTTCTCGTCTGTATCTACTTCTTCTTCCGGTTCAACTTCTAAGGTTTCTGGCCGATTAGGTCGATCATATAGTTCTGAAATATAATTTTCCCAAATTTTCAGCACTTGCCTCTGATCTACTATTCTATTCCCCTGGGAGTCTTCGATGCCAACATTTTGAATCCCATGATTCTCTTTCCATCCTAGTTCTTTTGTCTTCATGTACATCAAATCATAACGGCCTGTTCTTTGAAATTCCATAATCTCATTACATATCTTCTCAAGATATTCCTTTTTGGCCCTGTCCGTGGCTCTTTTCAATTCATTCCTCAGTCTCCTGTATTTCCTCCTGCCTTCTTCATTGTTGACATTCTTCCATTTCCTTCGCTCCTCCATTTTACTCATCATCTCCTGTGTAACCCATGGTTTTCTTGCTATCTTCTCAACTTTACCTACCAAATCACTGATAGTATCTAACATGCATTCTTTTATATCGTTCCACTGCGCTTCAGCATTTCCGCTTTCACCTTCAATTGCACCGAGTTTCTCTTCTAGAGTCTCTTGCACGCTTTGTCTTTGAGCATATAACTTCTCCAAATCCCATCTGGGTCTGCGCTTTCGAAATCCTATAATTTTCTTCAACCTGGTTCGGAACTTGGCAACCAGCAAGTTGTGGTCAGAGTCAATGTCTGCCCCAGGAAGCGTCTTCACATCCTTCACACTGTTTCTGAATCGATGTTTCACAAGGATGTAGTCCAGCTGATGCCTCTTCCAATCCCCAGGTGCCTTCCATGTGTAAATTCTTCTCTTTGGCTTCTTGAACCAAGTGTTGGTAACAATCAATCCATTTCGTTCACAAAAGTCAATAAGCATTTGACCTCTGTGATTCCGTCTTCCTAGTCCATGTGATCCAACAATATTCTGATATGGTTCATCTCCAACAATGCTGTTCCAGTCTCCAGTATTAGGTAAACTGAAAAAATCCAATGACCTTATCAGGATTCAAACCCATGACCTTCTGGCTTGTAGCATAGTGCCTCAACAAACTATGCTACCATGTTCACCTTTTAAACTTACAGTTAAATTAATAAAAATATGTTTTGTTATTGTTTTCCATCTCAACACAACAACTATCAAATCTCATTCACATTTACTGTGTATAATGAATTTATTAGTTTAAATAGTATGACAGTGTGCTACATATTTTGTTTTATAAAGTCATCACCACGTAGTAGATATTAACAAACATTTTCAAACAATTGAATTGCACTTCATATGAATTTATATAATATAATAAAATAATTAGTGTCAATGTGTCTGACTTTCCATTCAGTTAATACATTCAACACTTTGTCTCATAAATGTATTAAAATTGAAATGAAAATTCTACATCAAATGGATGCATAGAGATATATAAATATATTTATAATAAAATGAACTAAAAATGTAACACTATAAAACACACTCAGAGAATGAATTTAATTATGTTCATTAAGTTTATGGTATTTGTCATGCTTAAATATCGTTATATATAAACACTGTTTATGTTGGTGTCTATTACTGCAATTATAACGTTGTAGTGAAGCGGCCTCCATAGTCCAGGGGTAACGTTCCCACCTCATGACTCAAACTGGGTTCAACTTTTTAACTCTAAATTGTGATAAAACACAGTTTTTACAATTTTTCCTAAAGAAGCATAGAGAAATAGAAATCCAAAGTACAATTACTAATACATTAATTACAAATATTAATTGTTCAAAGTTTTTGGGAATAAATATAGATAGTTCATTGTCATGGAAAAATCACTTAACTTTATTATCAGTAAGACTAAGCAAAGCATGTTTTGCAATAAGGGCAATAAAACCCTTTATGTCATTGGATACAATAAAGACGATTTATCACTCTTATGTGCATTCAATATTGAAGTATGGCATTATCTTTTGGGGTAATGCCCCTTTTAGTAAGAACATTTTTAAAATACAAAAAAGAATCATAAGAATTATGTCTGGATCAGGAAAATATGATTCTTGTAGGGAATTGTTTAAAAAGTTACAAATATTGCCACTCCAATCTGAATATATTTTTTCTTTGCTTCTCTTTGTTATTAAGAATAAAAATTATTTCAAATTTAATACAGAAATACATAATATTAATACCCGTTATAATTACAATTTACACTTACCCTTTACAAATTTATCAATTGCACAAAAAGGAGTCCTGTTCTCTGGAAGCAAATTGTATAATAAATTACCTTTGAATATTAAATCATCATCTGGAGAAATTAAGAAGTTCAAATTTTTATTGAGAAGATATCTCACTGAACATGCATTTTATAGCATTGATGAATTTTACCAAACTACTTCCCGATGAATATTTTTATAATACTTTATTAATAATTTATTTTTTAACACACGATTACATTAAATTATGTAAATGATTTCAGACTATTGTATGACTGTGACAGGTATATATGATATTTAACTGGTATGTGAGGCGTTATATTTATTGCTTATATTTATCTTGAAACTAAAGCGCATAATAATCTTTTGTACTTAATATATTTTGGGTGGAATTGTATATAGAAGATTCATGCTACTGATAATTTAAATTCTTTGTTTTAATTTGTTTGTATTTAATGAAATTGTTATTACACTGTGTACTATTTTATATCGTTTTTATTGTTTATCTTGACTGTTTCAATGTTTGGAACTTATTTTAATATTATTATTGACATGTTCTATATCCAGGGTTGTATTTCAACCTATGTTTTGGATTTACTGAATTTGAAATAAATGAATGAATGAATGAAACCAGGCGGAGGTCGTGGAATTTTTAAGGGCAGAAAAATTCAGGGAACAAGTTCTCCAGGAGGCACTTTAAGCCATGGGTCCCGTGTCATAGATTTACAGCATGTATAAGATCCTCATGTCTCTAGGAGACCTCTGAGCAAACTTAGGTAAAAAGTTTCCCGCCCAAGTAGTTTCCAATGCTTCTGTTAGATGGGGAATTATCGGGTACCACTGCCAGTAGAGGGGCCGAACTCACTGGCTGAACAGGGCTGATAGCGAGCACCAGTACCGGAAGGGTATGGCGACTGGTAGAATATCAAAGGGGGACGTACAATAGATCAACACCTGGTCACGGTGCATGGGAAAACCCACCCCCTCCAATAATGAATGAATGAATGAATGAATGTTGTAGTACGATGTATGTAGTTATTTACAGGTGTTGTTTTGATTTTGGTCAAGTGTGTTTTATTTCTATTCCAATTTGAGTTCCTTATGGAGCAGCTGCACTGTTTGGAACCAGTGGTTGCAATATTCTATAACGTTTTATTCTGCTTACCATAGTCTGGTTTTCTTCATTTTATAGGTTTATCCACTTCCTGTGTTTCTGTGTCTGGCTGCATTGTGTGTTAGCTTGGGCACTATGGTCCTGGGATCGACACAGCCTCTAACAGAAATGAATATGATGGATCTTCCTCGGGGTAAAGGGTATCCGGTTCATAAGACTGACAACTTCACCACCATCTTTGAGCCGATGGTCTAGAAAATGTGGGAGTCTCAACATCTCACAACACTATGGGCCTCCACAGCCTATTATAGGGATAGCTTTACCTTGTTTTCATTTTACTAAGATTATCATTATGTGTTTCTCAGCTTACCAAGACATAAACATTCACTGAATCTTCAAATGGTTTTAACTCAGTTGTAAGGAGCACAACACGGAAGCGAACTAGAACAAACAAGGCATTACTACAATGTATTATGTAGTACCACTGGAGATGCAAGACTTCAGCATGAAAGAGAATTATGTGGTGAGGAAGATTTGGTAATGCAGAGAATAGAGTCCTGTAAACATTTTTAAGAAATCACTGACTTCCAGTATATAGCAACACCAGACATAACAGTGGTAATACTTTCTATTTTCAGTTGTCTCGGCACTGATACCAGCTGGCTTGCAGCGTTCACATGAAATCCCGCAAAAAGCAATTTACAGTTCTCACAGTTTTTCAATCTTGTGCTAAAATGTAAAAACTAGTCTCTGGACACCAAAATGAGAGTTACAAATACTGTACCCTTCAGAACACAAGTAATTCTTAATAAATTATATTAATGACTGGATAATTAAGAATTATGAATATTTATTTTCCTGGCATTACAGAATGAATGATACACTATACTGCCATCTTCCTCATCAAATACTGTGTATGTTTTCTGCTAAAAATGTATATTTTAATTCAAGCTCCTAACTTCAAGTTTGAATACACTGGAGATACCAATCCTAAAAAGTTCTGACAATGTCGGATTATACCAATTATTACAAGTTTCCTGAACTGTATCCAATGCCCAAGGTTCTAAAATAGAAAACATATCAGGAGCTGGATCTACTATCTAGTTATGTCCCTTAGAAAGAGCTAACAAACTCATTGTACAATGTAAGTGAAGAAAATAAGTCTGTATGGGCCAATTAGATCAGGTTTTGTCATTGAGAGACAATGAGAAAATATTTCATACAAACTATGACAATGTCCCTGAAGTCATAAAGCTAAGATCAGTCACAAAATTAAAATTAACCCAACAAACAAGTTTGTTATCCTGGAGTACCAGAACCTTTCTTTCTAGACAAGATGTTTTGAGCATGTGTTTATTCCCAGTGTTGAGAGAGAAATAATAATGTATTTAATTTAATTTAGCTCAAATTCATTCATCCTCTTAAATTAAACTAATGGCATGGAAAATATCTCATATACATGCATAAAAGTAACATAAATATTTCAACCAAGTTTCTTGTGTATACAGAATGTATGGAGAAGATTTGCAAGTCAGAAGAAATTATATATTACATAAATAAGATGATGATATTCCATGAAAGTATTTATATCACACTCAGAAGTATCTATATTGATTCTTCTAAAAAATCAAAATAGTCATCCACCACAATTTCAACCATAAACCATAAAATTTTGAGTTCTACCTGTGCATTGCCAATTAATCTTATTTTCTGTAATCTGAAGGATATATTTACTATTTGTAACTCATAATTATTTGTTTATTGTGGATTTCTTATTGAATATGACTGTTCTTAAATGACATGTTTCTGACCTTTTATTTATGTAATCTAAGGCCTTAACTATTTATATTTTATACTGTTGTAATGTCCCATGTAAACAACTTTTTTAATTGGTATGTATATACTGAGTGAGGACAAGTTCTGTATCCATCTTGTGGCTGTCTGGAATACTGAATAAATACTAATACTAATAATAAGCAAAGGCGCAAAATAATAATTTGAATTAGGCCTTTGTAATCCAATAGAATGAAGTTAGGCCAGGATCTTTAACAGTGGCGTCCTTTTGCTTTCTGATTGCTGCGGTGCCACTCTGATACTGCTGATCTCTGAGATAAAAGTGTTAACTTCTTTAAGAATGTGCATTTCATAAGCTGTTTGTATTAAATTCTGCATATGAAACTGTAAATCTTTCGTTAGGTAATGAGAATGGCTTCATTATCATGTTTTATGCCCATTTTGTTCAACACGGAACTGCATGCTGGACCTGCCTCGCACAGTTATATTTAGGAATATACCCCTGACAACCTTGGCAGTTTACTCACCGATTATGCAGGGGAAAAATACTGTCATCATGGCACAGTCTCTTGGTAGCCTGGACTGCAGAAAAAGACAGCTTTGGATTTGATTTGCAGCCAATAAAATAAAAGTTTTCACTCAAGGAAGGTCATAGTACAAGAAATATTACTACTGAAGAATCATTTTTTCTCATTGACACTTTCTGTTTTCCTTGTGTTTTTTTTTTGAGGAGGGGGATATGCCAGGTCAGTTAAAACTGGCCACAGCCACTTTCTTGGATGCTTCTATTCATGCATAGTCTAATGCTGTATAATCCCAGAACTGCTATGATCCTATAAATCACCTACATAGATCGAATATAGTTAATTCTATTACAGACCTTAAAGTATTCTTAAATAACAAACAAACAAATTCCCTGGTATAGTATATGGCCTTCCCTGAACTATAAATTAATTAAATTAGTTTTTGTACTTGTATTTGTCGTACCTGGAGGATTATCATATTGACCACTACACCATATCAGTATACTCTATCCTTAGCCATTTCACATTTTAACAATCTATTTCCCTTAAATCTATTTTATTAATATCATCTAATACATTTGTAACAGAATCTTTAATGCCTTGCTAGCTGCCTACCTCTCCTCTCAGCTTACAGGATATCTCCTTCAGATAAAGATGTAAAGTTATCCATTCTCTCAAACAACACATATTGGCACTAACAGTTTTACATTTCTGTTACTTCACTTATATCTTAAAATAAATTAAAATATAAATGTAATTATATTTATAATGCAATTGCAATGAACTCGGCTCACAGTTCTTTCACAGATATAAAATTAATATTTTAGTCAATGTTTATTCCATATTGTATCCTCAGATTGTTCAGAAAATGTTTGCAGGTTTACTCACCAACTTGTCCTGCTTTATAGACAGGGCGACTAGTCTGAATGACAATTGAAAGGAACCGAGGAGAGAAAACAATTTCTGTTTCATTCTTGAACACAGTTCCTCTACTCGTGTGTGGATAGTTTCCTTCTATCCTCAGCATGTAGTGTCCTGCTGTACTTGATGAAGGTATCTGAAATCAACTGTTTCACTCATTTGTGGTTTATTTACTGATATTGTCAGTATTTCAGCAGTATTTTAGTTTTACGTTCTACAAAAAAAGAAAAGAAAGAATAATATTCAAAGCTGCATGCTTTTCAAAGGTTGATTGCCAGATATCGTTTAAATTTTGTATATGTTCAAAATACTAATTTTATGCAAAAAAACTTTAAAATGTTTTGTGTTCTCATGAATCTATGAGTCTAATTTTAATGCTAGGTTAGAAGTTTAAACTTGTACACAGGATGATTGAGTGTTGGCCCACCCTTCTTATTTCTATTGTCAATAATATGCCTTTACAATGAGTAGAGCATATTTTTCTATGATGATTCTGTAGTTGAATAACTGAAACTGCTCCCTGAGTCTAACAATACAATTACCTCAAATGATTTACACAAACAAAGCCGTGTGATATAAGCCATAATAAAAACAGAGCCCCTTTGTTTCACCCCCAGAACTAATTATCTTGTGAATGCTAATGATGAACTGTTAATACTCAATGCTACAACTCTGGTTGAACATAAATATTCTCATGCTTGTTTTTTCACTTTGGCTTAATCCCTTCCTTACAAAGAATATCTTTGATCAGCCCTCACCTGCATGAATAGGGTCTGAGTGCTAGAAACAGGGATATTTTGTGTAACTGAAGTAATTTCCGTCTCATCTTTTCTTATCTCTATTTTCACAGAAATAAATGGATAGTCTATTCTTAAGGTGTCCAGTATAGTTATTGTGACTCCATACAGAGTTGTAGGACGAATTACTTTAGGAGCAACAATCAAGTAGCACCTGAAACAATGTATGTATATCAATTTTAAAAAAGTGAATCCAGTAGACTCAGTGTAATAAATAAGCAGTATTTTCTAGAAGCATTCATTTCCCTTTAAAATTCCCTGTTAGGTCATGCAACCCAAGAAATATCAAACTAAAAATGAAGAATACACAAATGCCAAAAAAATATATATATGCACTTGCACATGGATCTACAAAGTGAACAGAATGGTTGAACATAGATGTTGATATTGTTGCTGATACAGAAACTGTTATATTCCTACCATAATTATTACAATTTGAGGACATACATATTTCAGAAATACAACAGATTTTAGAAATTTCATACCATTACACAAGACCATTATGACATTATTCTTATGCACACACAGCACTAATTAAACAACTAAATATTGCTGCAACTGGATGTATCATACAACTGGTCATAGTCATCTCATTACTAGCATAGGTTATCCTTGATATTAAATCAAAATGTAAATCTGTAGCTAGCTTCCAAACACACAAAAGCACATCGTTTCCATTCAATGCCATAATCACATAATGGCTACAGATGGCTACAGATAGAACCATGTCCAAACCAAAATCATGCATTTAGGGTTTGTAACATGATATTTTCGAATGTCACACTGATGTCATCTTTAGAAATTGCATAAATAACAAAAGACAACTTAGAAAAGGCATGTAAGCAACTAAACATGTGGAGCTGGAAAAAGGATCACGCTGATGTTTTTACTTTCTTGTTTTTCCAAATGCAATTTGATTCCTGCAGAAATAAATGTCCTAGTTTCTTCTGCTAAATTTCGCAGTAAAGCATCCCCAGCTAAGTCAAGTTTACATTGTAAGTGATTCAAAATTGAGGTCAGGTAATAAATGTAAAAGTAAATGTGGTTGCCCAACCCACACCCCTCCAAATGGAAGTCATATGTACTCTGGTTTTGATTATATATTGTGACATGTTGCGCAAAGGAGAACTCCCCCCCCCCACCAGCAGTGACGCGGCGGGTGAGTCAGCGCTCCCCTCCCCCTCCTCCGCACGGTAACGTAACGGTGCCGCAACAGGATTGCGAGAGACGACGGTGGTAACAGCGGTTACTACCGCTAGCGTTACTAGCAACACAGCGCCAGGCAACAAGGGTGCTTATTACGTGGCCGTTTTCTGTATGGTCCGATCGAGGCTACATGAGGCGCAGCGAAGGCTATTCACAGTTAGTCCTNAATGTGAAATAAAATTCGCTATATAAAATACGGCGTGAAGTTATTTGTCGCGATATACGCCCAACACGCGACAATATATATCTACTCTTGTTCACTCATCACCCTGAAATTTAAGTGAGCAATGAGTGAACAAAGGTGGAAACATATTTGAATATGCCTATCATCCAGTGATTCAGAAATGTACAACTTACATTTAAGAACCACCTAACAAAATTCACTGTCCCACAGATGCCCGGTGTACTAAGTATAAATATTTTTACAGCAACTGGAATTCATTAACTCGCATGCGACTGGTGGGTAATCTCTTTCTGGAGTCTTGCGAAGTCCATGAATATGAAACTAATAAATCTGTAGATCTGGAGTCTGGTGACACCTGTAAAATATGCACAGACCTCACCACACTCCAGAAAGACGATCACCCTCTAGCTACAGGAGAGTTAATTGAGACTGGTGGCTATGAAAATATTTGTATTTAGTACACTGCGAAACTACGAGTGCATACATTTTGATGGATGGATATTAGATGTGAGTTGCACATATCTGCAACTCTGGACGGTAGACCTCTTTTTTTCTAAATATCCAGTAACATTCCAGTTGACTCCAGCAAGGCCAACTTCAGTGACTGCAACGATCTTTAATTTGCTTATGCATGCAAATAATTACACAACTTGACGCCAAACATGGAATCCCTACTTTTGATACTATCTGGCATTCTAAAGAGAATGTCCTGTATCTGTAGATCTTATGTTAAGATAGGCGTCGACTTTACATTTCCAGTGACTCTACCGAAGGACGAACATTACTGGGGAGGGGGGTCAAAAATGCCTTAGGTCATGGAAAACCTTCGGTGGCCATGCATGTAGGGAAGAATCATATGCATAATTATGCATAATAATTAAGGGACTTCAAGAACAGTAGTTTCCCACGTTAGATTTACGACTGACGCAAAGAACATCAACATTTCAAAATCCCCATATTTTATTTGTTTTGCAGAGTCAATACTACTATTTTTGTGGTCTGTACAGTTTACATTAACTAGGTTGCGTAAAGTTTCTACTACTCCCATACCGATATATGCCTCCGGAAACTTGGACCCTAGCAAAGTCAGATGACCGTCTATTAGTATATTTGAAATGAAATCATGAATTAAATATAGGAACGGACAAATATGGTAAAACAAATATCGTTATGAACTTTACGACTTCGTGGAAGAACAAGGTGTTTCATCTGGAAGATTAAAGGGGGAAGGCGATGTGATGAGGATGGAGGGAAAGGAACTGCAAAAAATCCTGATAAGTTTCGATGGATGAAGAGAAGAAGTGACACAAAAATTGAGACAGATTGACAACTTGGAAAGTAATCTCAGAGAAAAGGGCGTTAGAATTTGGAAAAAAAAAATGTGGCAAAGAAGGGCTGCCTATGATGGTGGTGACGGTGGCTGAGGCGGCGGTCTTGTATTTATCTAAAAACCGCTCTGCTTATTTTTCAAAACACAAATTTTCGGAGACTCAGTTCTGGTGCAAGGCCTTATGTGTGGAGTTTTAATAATTTAATGTTTTCTTAGCTCTCACAGATGGTTTGTTCTGTGTTTGGCTTCTGTACCCCATCTTGAAGCTGGCAAGGTGCCCGGGGATAAGAACCAGTTCTATCGATTGGGCCCAAATGAGAATGTTTCACCTGATGACGGAGACAGAATCCAGTCTCCGAAACGTTGTGTTTTGAAAAATAAACAGGGTGATTTTTAGATAAAGTCAAGACGATGGATAATGCCCAAAAATATAATAATTGAACGATAACTGGTGTATTTCCGAAGGCCGTTTTTTTTCTGAAACTTCCTTGTTAACCTGAAGCATACTATTGTTCTGTATAAGATCTATACACTACATCACGACCAGTTTCTTCGATATCCATAATGCCATGTAAATGTAACGCCAAGAATCCTACTCTGGAACGAAACCGGTGGTGAAGGGTATGCTGCAGCCCGATGCATAATGAATAAGAATGAAACTAGCAGAACTATCAAAGTTTCGCATCGTTCTTTAGTCAATTAAAACAATGAAGTTTGCATGATAATAATTCAAATTAACATAACACTCGTGTTGTGAAATAATTTCCCATTCATTATTTGAGTTACGTACTTTCTCCAAGGTCTGTTCAGTCAATCTTAACTTTGTTGGAGTAGACCTATTGGCTGCCTTGTCGGCTCAAAGGTTATTTAATACTAATGTATCAAACAAAAAGGAACGTTGAATGAGACGAGAGGATGATATCGGTGAAATTAAAAATTAAAACTTTACGTTATCAGGGACGCGGTATCAACTACTGAAGCTGTTCGGCGTCAATTGAGACAAGGGAATGATTACACCCAATGAGCTAGTAAGGAATGAAGGAGGCCGCGCCATAGCTCAAGCGGTTAGTCGCTGGCTTCCCACCGCGGCGGCTCGGGTTCGATCCCGGGTCTAGTCAAGTGGGATTTGTGGTGGACAAAGTGACGCTGGGACAGGTTTTCTCCGAGTACTTCGGTTTTCCCTGCCAATCTTCATTCCATCAATTGCTCCACAATCACCCTCACCTATCATCTGGGGCTGGTACAGTAGGCCAGAAGTGACCGCAATACAAGGGACTTGGTCCCACCCCACTAGCAATAAATAATAAAAAAAGAAAAGGAATGAAGGAGAAGTGGTCATATTTCGAAGTATTAAAGTTGGTCTCTGACATTAAGGGAGGAACACAGACTGAGGGTGTTTGAGAACAGGGTGTCGAGGAGAATATTTGGACAGCAGAGAGATGAAGTAATAGTAGGCTGGAGAAAACTGATTAATGAGGAGCTTCATAAATTGTACTCTTCGCTATGTATAATTAGAATGATCAAGTCAAGGAGGATGAGGTGGGCAGGGCATGTAGCACGAATGGAGGAGAAGAGGAATGCATATAGGATATTTGTGGGAAAGCCAGAAGGAAAGCGACCACTGGAAAGACCAAGACGTAGGTGGGTGGACAATATTAAAATGGATCTTAGAGAGATTGGATGGGATGGTATGGATTGGATTGATCTGGTTCAGGATAGGGACCAGTGGAGGGCTTTTGTGAAGACGGTAATGAATCTTTGGGTTCCATAAAATGCTGGGAAATTCTTGAGCAGCTGCATATTTGGCTTCTCCTTAAGAAGGGCTCAACTCCAGAAGTAAGTAATTAATTAACCCAGAAATAGGCCAGTAGGAAGACCTAGAAGTAGCTGGGAGGATAATACGATACGTATTATAATATTCAATAGTACGGCCTTACAAACACATACTGCAATAAGCCATATGCATGCGTCAAATGCGGCGGCCAACACAATACGACAGACTGCAAGAAGACAGGGGAAACACCAGCCAGATGTGCACTATGCGGAGGAAATCACCCCGCAAACTACAGAGGATGTGAACACTTTCGTAAGCTAATCAAAGGTATCAGCAAAAGCTTTTCTCAAAGACCCACCACTCCAGCAATCTACACAAATGAATTCTACACGAGAAATATACAACATCTAGAAATAACCCAACCCAGAAGCTACGCAGAAATCACAAAGTGAAATTTAACCCAAACAGAAGAAACAACTAACATACTAGCAAAATTCCTAGACGAATTCAAAAATTTAATTCAACAATTATTACAACAAAATACTATGGTACTAAACATGCTAACACCACTCGTCAAAAAAGCGAAATAAATGGACAAATTCCTAAGAATAGCTCAATGGAAGGCCAATGGACTTCCAAATCATCAAGAAGATATAAAAATATTTCTAAACATAAACTCAATCGACATCCTGCCAATCAGCAAAACCCACTTCACCAGCAGAAGCTACTTCCATATCCCCAAATACAAACTTTACCACACAAACCACCCCGATCCTAATCAAAGAAAAAATCGAACCTTATGAACTACCAAAATATGAAAAACATCACATACAAGCCACTTCCATCAAAGTCAAAACATTTCCTTATGCTCTAACCATTACCGCGGGCTACTGTCATCCCCGCTATAACCTCAAGAGAAACCACTTCGAGTCATTCTTCCAAACCCTGGGTACAAAATTTATAGCTGGGGGAGACTACAACAGCAAACACACATTGTGGGGCTCAAGACTCATAACAACAAAAGGCAGAGAACTACTCAAGACAATCCAAAATAACAATTACTCCATCATATCGACTGGAACACCAACATACTGGCCCACCGATGGAAATAAAATTTCTGACTTACTAGACTTCTTCATAACAAACGGCATCTCTCCAAACTATACAAACGCAAGTGCAAATCTTGACCTAACATCGGACCACTCTCCAATCATTGCAACAATAAGCACATCAGTTATACTAAGGAAATCCAAGCCCAGACTTCACAACTCCAAAACAAATTCGGATCTCTTCAGGAAAATAATATAAGACAACATAAAACTAAAAATTAAGCTGAAAGAACCAAGTCGCCAAAACAGCAACCCCCACAAATGATCCAAAGAACCCTGCAAATAGCATACCGCTAAGAATAAGAAAAAGTAATAGCCGAGAAGAGAAGGGCTAGATCAACCTGGCAGAAGACTCCCCTCCGGAAAACAGAACAAAATACAACAAAATCAGCAATAAGCTAAAAGCGCAATTACAAGAACTAAAGAACGAGTCATTCGAGAACTATATCGCAAGCCTCACAAGACAAGACAATTCCATTTGAAAGCCAATAAGACACAAAAGAAAGACCATATCAGCATGACCATCAGGAAACTGGGCAAGAAGCGACAAAGAAAAAGGTGACCTATTTCCACAACATCTACAAGAAGTATTCACGCCACACAACAATAATCAAGTACAAGAAGTAAACTTACTTCTAAATGAACTCATACAAAGTCACCAAAGACCAAAGCTCTTTACCCTAAAGGAAATACAGGAAGTAATAAACACTCTAAAGCTGAAAAAGGCATCAGGCCATGATAACATCACAGCCGTAATACTAAAACATTTACCAAGGAAAGGCCAAATAAAACTTCTATACATATTCAATGCCATACTTAGAATGGACTATGGGCCTCGTCCGCACAAAAGCGCCCAAATCATAATGATCTTGAAACCAGGCAAAAATCCAACCGACGTCACATCCTACCGACCAATAAGCCTTCTACCTACAGTTTCAAAAGTCCTCGAAAAACTAATACTCAACAAAATAAACCAAGAATCAAACCCACAAATATGGATACCAAACCATCAGTTTGGCTTTCGACGAGCTCACTCAACCATCCAACAAAGCCATCGCATAGCAAATACCATAACAAACGCGCTAAATAACAAACAGTACTGCACAGCAGCACTTCTAGATATAGCCCAGGCTTTTGATAAAGTCTGGCATCCTGGCTTACTTTACAAAATAAAAAGAATCTTCCCAACAAATTATTACAACCTACTCAAGTCATATTTAAGCGAAAGATTTTTCGAAGTCAAAATAAATGAGGAAATATCCAACCGCCTACCAATCCACTCAGGGGTGCCCCAAGGAAGCTTACTAAGTCCACTACTATACACTCTCTACACACATGAAACGATAATAGGAACTTTAGCAGATGACATTGCTATTTTCGTTACTCACGACAATCCAACCACGGCCTCCTCTAATCTACAGGCTCATCTAATCCTCATAGAAGCGTGGCTAAACAAATGGAAAATCAAGGTAAACGAATCAAATACCTAGGATTAACCTTTGACAACAAACTAAACTGGAGACAACACGTAATCAAGAAAAGAAAACAAATAAACCAAAAAACCAAGGAACTCAACCGGTTCACAGGAAGAAAATCCCACCTCTCCATCGAAAACAAGTTACTAATCTACAAAACAGTCATCAAGCCTATATGGACATACCGCATAGAACTCTGGGGCTGCACCAGCAAATCTAACATCGCCATTATACTGCGTGCCCAGTCCAAAATACGCCGATCCATCACGAACGCACCAGGGTATGTATCCAACCGCACCCTACATACAGATATAAAAACTCCTTACGTAACAGAAGTCATCCGAGAGAACAGCAAACTAGATCATCACTCCAACCCACTTCTTCAACCACTACTACAACCTCATGAAAATCGAAGACTCAAAAGAATTTGGCCATCAGATCTAACGAACTGAGGAAAACATCACTGGATGTTTATTCCGCACACGCCAGAAGAGTGTACAATAAATAGTATTATAATATGTATTAAAATTTATCTTAGTGGAATAGGATGGGATGGCATAGAAAGGATTCATCTGGTCCAGGACAAGGACCAGTGCCGGGCTCCTTCGGGTTTCCGTACAATTTTGGGAAATTCTTGACTAGCTAAACGACTAGTGCGTCGAAAAAAGGGCTCATCTTCATTGAGTTATTTACCCCAGAGCGCAAGAACCGAGGAGAAACAGAAAACCAGTATAACCAGTGTCACGGCCTGTCTCGAATCGGATATATTCCGAGTAGGAGACAGTAGAGGTTAGCGCTCGGCGTTTTGACTGCCGTGCATATTAAAATACGAGCACCCGTCTTTGGTTATTTGGTGGCGCTATTTTAGCATGTATAAGGGTTGGGCCATAAAATCCGGCCCTTGTACTACGACCTTCAATGATCTATTGCGCTATGGCGCTATTTTAACTGCAAAATCTACATAGCTTCGAAAGTCATAAAAATATATATGTATATATAAGGATTTAGATGGGGCCGGTCTTGGCTTATTTGAAGGTATTATTCTATCATTCATCCCGGAAGGCTGAAGAAAAACCATGAAAACCTCAGTTACTGTAACTTAAGCCTTCTGAGACTACAAATCTCGAACATATATTTAGAATGGTGCCTTCTCTATGAGAATGGCTGTCATCACCAAACACGTGAGGACGTCTGTGTAGCACGTATTATAAACAACCTGCTGGAAACTGAAATATCGATTCGAGGCATATTTCTGAACATGCGTGAAGTAACCTAT